>NC_066581.1:91795955-92083723 GCF_024323335.1 Lathyrus oleraceus
GCGGCCTGTCTGGTACGGTTTGATCGCAATGTGTCTTGTTCTTCAAAGTGCTTAATCAACTTCGTTCTTCGTCCTAGTCATTTTTAAAATAATATGTATGTAGCTATATTCTCTCTTACGACATGTCTCTTTGGCTCATTGAAGAAAATAATTTTTATTTGTTGATTCACAAAATTGTAAATTAACTTTTGAAATTAATGTTGAGGCATTGTAAAATTTACAAAATTATAGTGGTAAGCATTAAAATTCAAATTAGAGTTAACACCTTTTGGCTTCGCACAGGCTCAAACTGGGGACTTCAGTGTGTTAGACTGACGTGATAACAACTACACCACGAAACCACCTATGTTTCATTGAAACATTTTAAATGATTTTAATAAAGTATTTGTAATTGTATTTTATTGATTAGTTGTTATTCCATTTACATGTAGTTATAAATGTGAATGTTTCAATTGTTTGACTGATGAAAGTTTATTATTATATCAATTTTAATGATAGTTCATATGGTTTTAAGTAACACGACCTTTTCGTGAAAAAGAATTAATTAATCCATCAGACTCATAATATGTGTCAGTTTTGAAAAAACAAAAATCTGTTTCAAATCATTTGTCCATTAAAATACCAAAGAAAAATTTATTATATTTCCCCCCCCCCCCCCCCCCCCAAGGTTACCATTATTTTTTAAACCTTTACCCACATATGCATTCCTCTGACTACTATTATTAAAAATTTATTATTAAATAATATTGATTTTATATAGGAAATTAACAAACTAACTATTAATATAAGAAATGTGTCAATATCAGTAAAGACAATTTTAAATTAGAATGATGGAGTAGTATATTTATATAAAATAGATTTCAGAAAGAAAGAAAATAAGAATTAGGGGTTATGTTCAGAAATAAGTAATAGATAATGTTGAGAATTTAAATGAATTCTAGTTAAGTAAAGTAGTTAACAGTGAATTTAATCACATATTTAAATTGGAGTGTTGTGAGAGTCAATTATGGCATGAGACCTAATTATGGGTTGAACACTTTTGGATTTTGCTACCTAATTCATTGTATATATAACAATAGTTAAACTGAACCAAACAATAAATTGGTGTAGATAAGAGTGTAAGGTTTTAAGTTTTGGCTAGAGTCGAGCCAATGTCAAATCGGAAACAATTCATTTGACAATTTTAATTTAATATAAGATATATTTATTTGTTTTATTACCAAAGAAATATAATTTCCATATTTTATACAAATATGGTAGTACTACACGAGTGAGTATTGAATTTGTAAATAAACACAAGGAATAAATTTGGTATTTGATCTTAAATTGTTTTTAATAGAAAGATTATTCATAGGAATTAGTCATAATCTCTTAATTCACAATACGAAGTTTTAGTTTGGAAAAAGAATTTTATGACACTTTAAACTACTACGTAATCATAACACAAATAAATAACGATTTTTTTTTAATGTGAACATAAAAAAAAGGTAGTATGGGACTATCCATTAAATTCCACTTCAACTATAATAAATGAAAACAATATTCTATACTCCATTTACTCGGCCTCCACCAAAGATAACATAGATTTGTATTGTTTGGTAACTTATTCTCTTTTCAACAACTTCTATTCTTTTTCTTGCCTCCCACATTTGGCAATCACCCAGTTAAAGTATTTTATCCTTTACTTCCACACTCATCAAGATAAAAAGACGAGTCAGTCTCTCTATAAGACTTGAAAAGATGATTTATTCTATATCCCAGACTATGAACCTTCTGAAACGCTGATTTTTTCGATTTCAGCGGTTCGCAATCGATTTTTATGGTTTGTTTTATATGTTATTATGTTTAATTGGACATGACACTGTTTCGTTTTCTCTTCAACTAGTCATAGCGGCCTGTCTGGTACGGTTTTGATCGCAATGTGTCTATGGTCTTCAAAGTGCTTAATCAACTTCGTTCTTCGTCCTAGTCATTTTTAAATAATATGTAATGTAGCTATATTCTCTTACGACATGTCTCTTTGGCTCATTGAAGAAAATAAATTTTATTTTGTTGATTCACAAAATTGTAAATTAACTTTTGAAATTAATGTTGATGCATTGTAAAATTTACAAAATTATAGTGGTAAGCATTAAAATTCAAATTAGAGTTAACACCTTTTTGGCTTCGCACAGGCTCAAACTGGGGACCTTCAGTGTGTTAGACTGACGTGATAACCAACTACACCACGAAACCACCTATGTTTCATTGAAACATTTTAAATGATTTTAATAAAAGTATTTGTAATTGTATTTTATTGATTAGTTGTTATTCCATTTACATGTAGTTATAAATGTGAATGTTTCAATTGTTTGACTGATGAAAGTTTATTATTATATCAATTTTAATGATAGTTCATATGGTTTTAAGTAACACGACCTTTCGTGAAAAAGAATTAATTAATCCATCAGACTCATAATATGTGTCAGTTTTGAAAAAACAAAAATCTGTTTCAAATCATTTGTCCATTAAAAATACCAAAGAAAAATTTATTATTATTCCCCCCCCCCCCCCAAGGTTACCATTATTTTTTAAACCTTTACCCACATATGCATTCCTCTGACTACTATATTAAAAATTTATTATTAAATAATATTGATTTTATATTGGAAATTAACAAACTAACTATTAATATAAGAAATGTGTCAATATCAGTAAAGACAATTTTAAATTAGAATGATGGAGTAGTATATTTATATAAAATAGATTTCAGAAAAAAGAAAATAAGAATTAGGGGTTATGTTCAGAAAATAAGTAATAGATAATGTTGAGAATTTAAATGAATTCTAGTTAAGTAAAGTAGTTAACAGTGAATTTAATCACATATTTAAATTGGAGTGTTGTGAGAGTCAATTATGGCATGAGACCTAATTATGGGTTGAACACTTTTGGATTTTGCTACCTAATTCATTGTATATATAACAATAGTTAAAACTGAACCAAACAATAAATTGGTGTAGATAAGAGTGTAAGGTTTTAAGTTTTGGCTAGAGTCGAGCCAATGTCAAATCGGAAACAATTCATTTGACAATTTTAATTTAATATAAGATATATTTATTTGTTTTATTACCAAAGAAATAAAATTTCCATATTTTATACAAATATGGTAGTACTACACGAGTGAGTATTGAATTTGTAAATAAACACAAGGAATAAATTTGGTATTTGATCTTAAATTGTTTTTAATAAAAAGATTATTCATAGGACTTAGTCATAATCTCTTAATTCACAATACGAAGTTTTAGTTTGGAAAAAGAATTTTATGACACTTTAAACTACTACGTAATCATAACACAAATAAATAACGATTTTTTTTTAATGTGAACATAAAAAAAAAGGTAGTATGGGACTATCCATTAAATTCCACTTCAACTATAATAAATTGAAAACAATATTCTATACTCCATTTACTCGGCCTCCACCAAAGATAACATAGATTTGTATTGTTTGGTAACTTATTCTCTTTTCAACAACTTCTATTCTTTTTCTTGCCTCCCACATTTGGCAATCACCCAGTTAAAGTATTTTATCCTTTACTTCCACACTCATCAAGATAAAAAGACGAGTCAGTCTCTCTATAAGACTTGAAAAGATGATTTATTCTATATCCCAGACTATGAACCTTCTGAAACGCTGATTTTTTTCGATTTCAGCGGTTCGCAATCGATTTTTATGGTTTTGTTTTATAGGTTATTATGTTTAATTGGACATGACACTGTTCCGTTTTCTCTTCAACTAGTCATAGCGGCCTGTCTGGTACGGTTTTGATCGCAATGTGTCTATGGTCTTCAAAGTGCTTAATCAACTTCGTTCTTCGTCCTAGTCATTTTTAAATAATATGTAATGTAGCTATATTCTCTCTTACGACATGTCTCTTTGGCTCATTGAAGAAAATAAATTTTATTTTGTTGATTCACAAAATTGTAAATTAACTTTTGAAATTAATGTTGATGCATTGTAAAATTTACAAAATTATAGTGGTAAGCATTAAAATTCAAATTAGAGTTAACACCTTTTGGCTTCGCACAGGCTCAAACTGGGGACCTTCAGTGTGTTAGACTGACGTGATAACCAACTACACCACGAAACCACCTATGTTTCATTGAAACATTTTAAATGATTTTAATAAAAGCATTTGTAATTGTATTTTATTGATTAGTTGTTATTCCATTTACATGTAGTTATAAATGTGAATGTTTCAATTGTTTGACTGATGAAAGTTTATTATTATATCAATTTTAATGATAGTTCATATGGTTTTAAGTAACACGACCTTTCGTGAAAAAGAATTAATTAATCCATCAGACTCATAATATGTGTCAGTTTTGAAAAAACTAAAATCTGTTTCAAATCATTTGTCCATTAAAAATACCAAAGAAAAATTTATTATTATCCCCCCCCCCCCAAGGTTACCATTATTTTTTAAACCTTTACCCACATATGCATTCCTCTGACTACTATTATTAAAAATTTATTATTAAATAATATTGATTTTATATTGGAAATTAACAAACTAACTATTAATATAAGAAATGTGTCAATATCAGTAAAGACAATTTTAAATTAGAATGACGGAGTAGTATATTTATATAAAATAGATTTCAGAAAAGAAAGAAAATAAGAATTAGGGGTTATGTTCAGAAAATAAGTAATAGATAATGTTGAGAATTAAATGAATTCTAGTTAAGTAAAGTAGTTAACAGTGAATTTAATCACATATTTAAATTGGAGTGTTGTGAGAGTCAATTATGGCATGAGACCTAATTATGGGTTGAACACTTTTGGATTTTGCTACCTAATTCATTGTATATATAACAATAGTTAAAACTGAACCAAACAATAAATTGGTGTAGATAAGAGTGTAAGGTTTTAAGTTTTGGCTAGAGTCGAGCCAATGTCAAATCGGAAACAATTCATTTGACAATTTTAATTTAATATAAGATATATTTATTTGTTTTATTACCAAAGAAATAAAATTTCCATATTTTATACAAATATGGTAGTACTACACGAGTGAGTATTGAATTTGTAAATAAACACAAGGAATAAATTTGGTATTTGATCTTAAATTGTTTTTAATAAAAGATTATTCATAGGACTTAGTCATAATCTCTTAATTCACAATACGAAGTTTTAGTTTGGAAAAAGAATTTTATGACACTTTAAACTACTACGTAATCATAACACAAATAAATAACGATTTTTTTTAATGTGAACATAAAAAAAAGGTAGTATGGGACTATCCATTAAATTCCACTTCAACTATAATAAATTGAAAACAATATTCTATACTCCATTTACTCGGCCTCCACCAAAGATAACATAGATTTGTATTGTTTGGTAACTTATTCTCTTTTCAACAACTTCTATTCTTTTTCTTGCCTCCCACATTTGGCAATCACCCAGTTAAAGTATTTTATCCTTTACTTCCACACTCATCAAGATAAAAAGACGAGTCAGTCTCTCTATAAGACTTGAAAAGATGATTTATTCTATATCCCAGACTATGAACCTTCTGAAACGCTGATTTTTTTCGATTTCAGCGGTTCGCAATCGATTTGTATGGTTTTGTTTTATATGTTATTATGTTTAATTGGACATGACACTGTTCCGTTTTCTCTTCAACTAGTCATAGCGGCCTGTCTGGTACGGTTTTGATCGCAATGTGTCTATGGTCTTCAAAGTGCTTAATCAACTTCCTTCTTCGTCCTAGTCATTTTTAAATAATATGTAATGTAGCTATATTCTCTCTTACGACATGTCTCTTTGGCTCATTGAAGAAAATAAATTTTATTTTGTTGATTCACAAAATTGTAAATTAACTTTTGAAATTAATGTTGATGCATTGTAAAATTTACAAAATTATAGTGGTAAGCATTAAAATTCAAATTAGAGTTAACACCTTTTGGCTTCGCACAGGCTCAAACTGGGGACCTTCAGTGTGTTAGACTGACGTGATAACCAACTACACCACGAAACCACCTATGTTTCATTGAAACATTTTAAATGATTTTAATAAAAGCATTTGTAATTGTATTTTATTGATTAGTTGTTATTCCATTTACATGTAGTTATAAATGTGAATGTTTCAATTGTTTGACTGATGAAAGTTTATTATTATATCAATTTTAATGATAGTTCATATGGTTTTAAGTAACACGACCTTTCGTGAAAAAGAATTAATTAATCCATCAGACTCATAATATGTGTCAGTTTTGAAAAAACAAAAATCTGTTTCAAATCATTTGTCCATTAAAAATACCAAAGAAAAATTTATTATTATTTCCCCCCCCCCCCCCCCAAGGTTACCATTATTTTTTAAACCTTTACCCACATATGCATTCCTCTGACTACTATTATTAAAAATTTATTATTAAATAATATTGATTTTATATAGGAAATTAACAAACTAACTATTAATATAAGAAATGTGTCAATATCAGTAAAGACAATTTTAAATTAGAATGATGGAGTAGTATATTTATATAAAATAGATTTCAGAATAGAAAGAAAATAAGAATTAGGGGTTATGTTCAGAAAATAAGTAATAGATAATGTTGAGAATTTAAATGAATTCTAGTTAAGTAAAGTAGTTAACAGTGAATTTAATCACATATTTAAATTGGAGTGTTGTGAGAGTCAATTATGGCATGAGACCTAATTATGGGTTGAACACTTTTGGATTTTGCTACCTAATTCATTGTATATATAACAATAGTTAAAACTGAACCAAACAATAAATTGGTGTAGATAAGAGTGTAAGGTTTTAAGTTTTGGCTAGAGTCGAGCCAATGTCGAATCGGAAACAATTCATTTGACAATTTTAATTTAATATAAGATATATTTATTTGTTTTATTACCAAAGAAATATAATTTCCATATTTTATACAAATATGGTAGTACTACACGAGTGAGTATTGAATTTGTAAATAAACACAAGGAATAAATTTGGTATTTGATCTTAAATTGTTTTTAATAGAAAGATTATTCATAGGAATTAGTCATAATCTCTTAATTCACAATACGAAGTTTTAGTTTGGAAAAAGAATTTTATGACACTTTAAACTACTACGTAATCATAACACAAATAAATAACGATTTTTTTTAATGTGAACATAAAAAAAAAGGTAGTATGGGACTATCCATTAAATTCCACTTCAACTATAATAAATTGAAAACAATATTCTATACTCCATTTACTCGGCCTCCACCAAAGATAACATAGATTTGTATTGTTTGGTAACTTATTCTCTTTTCAACAACTTCTATTATTTTTCTTGCCTCCCACATTTGGCAATCACCCAGTTAAAGTATTTTATCCTTTACTTCCACACTCATCAAGATAAAAAGACGAGTCAGTCTCTCTATAAGACTTGAAAAGATGATTTATTCTATATCCCAGACTATGAACCTTCTGAAACGCTGATTTTTTTCGATTTCAGCGGTTCGCAATCGATTTTTATGGTTTTGTTTTATAGGTTATTATGTTTAATTGGACATGACACTGTTCCGTTTTCTCTTCAACTAGTCATAGCGGCCTGTCTGGTACGGTTTTGATCGCAATGTGTCTATGGTCTTCAAAGTGCTTAATCAACTTCGTTCTTCGTCCTAGTCATTTTTAAATAATATGTAATGTAGCTATATTCTCTCTTACGACATGTCTCTTTGGCTCATTGAAGAAAATAAATTTTATTTTGTTGATTCACAAAATTGTAAATTAACTTTTGAAATTAATGTTGATGCATTGTAAAATTTACAAAATTATAGTGGTAAGCATTAAAATTCAAATTAGAGTTAACACCTTTTGGCTTCGCACAGGCTCAAACTGGGGACCTTCAGTGTGTTAGACTGACGTGATAACCAACTACACCACGAAACCACCTATGTTTCATTGAAACATTTTAAATGATTTTAATAAAAGTATTTGTAATTGTATTTTATTGATTAGTTGTTATTCCATTTACATGTAGTTATAAATGTGAATGTTTCAATTGTTTGACTGATGAAAGTTTATTATTATATCAATTTTAATGATAGTTCATATGGTTTTAAGTAACACGACCTTTCGTGAAAAAGAATTAATTAATCCATCAGACTCATAATATGTGTCAGTTTTGAAAAAACAAAAATCTGTTTAAAATCATTTGTCCATTAAAAATACCAAAGAAAAATTTATTATTATTCCCCCCCCCCCCCCCCCCCCAAGGTTACCATTATTTTTTAAACCTTTACCCACATATGCATTCCTCTGACTACTATTATTAAAAATTTATTATTAAATAATATTGATTTTATATTGGAAATTAACAAACTAACTATTAATATAAGAAATGTGTCAATATCAGTAAAGACAATTTTAAATTAGAATGATGGAGTAGTATATTTATATAAAATAGATTTCAGAAAAGAAAGAAAATAAGAATTAGGGGTTATGTTCAGAAAATAAGTAATAGATAATGTTGAGAATTTAAATGAATTCTAGTTAAGTAAAGTAGTTAACAGTGAATTTAATCACATATTTAAATTGGAGTGTTGTGAGAGTCAATTATGGCATGAGACCTAATTATGGGTTGAACACTTTTGGATTTTGCTACCTAATTCATTGTATATATAACAATAGTTAAAACTGAACCAAACAATAAATTGGTGTAGATAAGAGTGTAAGGTTTTAAGTTTTGGCTAGAGTCGAGCCAATGTCAAATCGGAAACAATTCATTTGACAATTTTAATTTAATATAAGATATATTTATTTGTTTTATTACCAAAGAAATAAAATTTCCATATTTTATACAAATATGGTAGTACTACACGAGTGAGTATTGAATTTGTAAATAAACACAAGGAATAAATTTGGTATTTGATCTTAAATTGTTTTTAATAAAAAGATTATTCATAGGACTTAGTCATAATCTCTTAATTCACAATACGAAGTTTTAGTTTGGAAAAAGAATTTTATGACACTTTAAACTACTACGTAATCATAACACAAATAAATAACGATTTTTTTTTAATGTGAACATAAAAAAAAAGGTAGTATGGGACTATCCATTAAATTCCACTTCAACTATAATAAATTGAAAACAATATTCTATACTCCATTTACTCGGCCTCCACCAAAGATAACATAGATTTGTATTGTTTGGTAACTTATTCTCTTTTCAACAACTTCTATTCTTTTTCTTGCCTCCCACATTTGGCAATCACCCAGTTAAAGTATTTTATCCTTTACTTCCACACTCATCAAGATAAAAAGACGAGTCAGTCTCTCTATAAGACTTGAAAAGATGATTTATTCTATATCCCAGACTATGAACCTTCTGAAACGCTGATTTTTTTCGATTTCAGCGGTTCGCAATCGATTTTTATGGTTTTGTTTTATAGGTTATTATGTTTAATTGGACATGACACTGTTCCGTTTTCTCTTCAACTAGTCATAGCGGCCTGTCTGGTACGGTTTTGATCGCAATGTGTCTATGGTCTTCAAAGTACTTAATCAACTTCGTTCTTCGTCCTAGTCATTTTTAAATAATATGGAATGTAGCTATATTCTCTCTTACGACATGTCTCTTTGGCTCATTGAAGAAAATAAATTTTATTTTGTTGATTCACAAAATTGTAAATTAACTTTTGAAATTAATGTTGATGCATTGTAAAATTTACAAAATTATAGTGGTAAGCATTAAAATTCAAATTAGAGTTAACACCTTTTGGCTTCGCACAGGCTCAAACTGGGGACCTTCAGTGTGTTAGACTGACGTGATAACCAACTACACCACGAAACCACCTATGTTTCATTGAAACATTTTAAATGATTTTAATAAAAGTATTTGTAATTGTATTTTATTGATTAGTTGTTGTCATACGGTGAACTGGACTTTTTGTGGTTTTAATCGCAATGTCGCGGTTAGCAAGAGTCGCCACCAACTTTTCTTTTATCCAATAAGGAAAGGTGGAATAGAACAGGAAAGACCTTAATTTAGATTTTGGGTTCGGGAGGTACATTATACAAAGGGAAGGTGTTAGCACCCTTTGTATCCATGGTTATCCATGGGCTCTTAATTGCTCGATCACTTATATTATTTTTGTCTAAAAAAGTGTTTGTGAATTGTTTGGAAAATTGTTTTGAAAAGAGAATTTAACTTTGTAATGATTCTTGTATGAATGTATACAAAGTGGTTATCCCGTTTTAGTTTTGAAAATTGTTTAGAAAAATATAACTCGGTAATGATTCTAGTATGAATGTATACCAAGTGGTGATTTTCTAAAGGCATTTTGAAAGGTGTGAGGTGCAAAAAAAATGTTTTAAGTTGTGAGCCAGCAATTAAGAGTTATACCGACCCAAGGTCTTTACGGGCATTTCCTATCCTTATGAGGGTAAAACTGTCCTTATTATTGAGAAATAAGTAGTTTTATCCTTTGGATGTAAAAGGGTCATCGTAGGGTCATCGATTGGTCATTGAAGGCAACAGTTATGAGGATACCTTAGCATTCGAAGGGACTATCATCATTTAACCGTAGGCAACATCGGAGGGTCATCGAGGGACAAAGTTGTATATTCGAAGGCAACATCCGAGGGACTATAATTTATTTTATGATGATTTAACCGAAGGGTCTTTGCTAAGGGTATCCCCACATTCGCGGGACATGACCGTAATATCGTAATCGTAAGGCAACAAAGAGAGGTCCAAGATCACTTATTCAAAGGCAAAGTTTTACAATTAATTAGGTGATTAGGAGGAATTCTCCCACATTAAAATTAATACATTAAAATTAATACATTAAAATTAATACATTAAAATTAATACATTAAAATTAATACATCAAAATTAATTAGGTAATTTAGGGTGAAAACTCCACAAGGGTATCCCACAAATAAAGTGGAATACCTAGCCAATAACCTTTTCCTGGGATATGTGAACCTTTTCGAAGCTCAAAAAGAAACATGTCAGAATACCAAATCAGGGTGCAATCGAAGATTACACCGGAAAAATATCGCAACAGTAAATAGGATAGGATGAATAATGCATGGCTATGATAAAAACATAAAAAAAAAACAGACTAGAAAAATCAGGTACTGTCTCGTTCGCCTCTGCCTCGCCTAGCGAAGGCCAGGCGAACGGCCACGGATTTTGAATTTTGAGAAAAACAGCCCCATGTTAGGAACCTTGAACTTTATGGCATTTTATCACAGGAACAGCATGGTCAAACATTCAGGGTATTCAGGCATATTTAAATTCACATACGAAAGCAAATTATATATCAACATTTAATCATGATGCATTATATGTGTAGATATGGCCAATTGAAAGTATAAACAATAGAGATATGCAAACCTGTTTGCCAATTCAAGGTTGAAGGGATTGACCACTTGTGGTATCGGAATGAGTTAGGCGGCGGGAATTGGGCGGCAATGGCTTCGGGGCGGATGAGCTGCCTTCAGGGTTTCTTTATTCTGAATTCTCCGGGTTGGCAGGGTTCCTATGCCAAAGTTTCTATCCGTCCTTCTCTGTTCTCTCTCTTTCTTTTTCCTCAAGGTTTTGTTCCAAGGAAACCTCAGAGTGTTTTGCTTCTCTTCCTTCTTTCTCTAGTGAATCTCCCAGTGTAAACTCTAAGTCTAACTCCAAGTCCTTTTCCTCTACTGAAACTTCAGTATTTATAGACTAATTTTGTGGGTAATGGGCTTGGAATGAGGGAGACCCAAGTCCAAAATAATTTGTTATATTTTATTTATTTATTTATTTTAATTATTTAATTAATTAATTAATTAATTAATTAATTAATTAATTAAATTTTTTTTTTTTTCAGGAAAAATGATGGGTAAATTTTGGGGTATGACAGCTGCCCCTGTTCAATATTCTTGAACCGAGAGAGTTAGGATGGCGTGTATGCCATTCGTGGTCTGGAGGTGGAAGATTATTGAACACTAGAATGCCCCAAAAATTTGCACTTGAGGATCGACAGTTGGTCTTGATGGAGATGGGCTTAAAGATGCCATCCGGGAGGTTTGATGACGAAAGCTTCAGATCGAGCCGTACATTAGGCCAATTGGAAGACATGGGTGCCACACTGGGTCGTACATTAGACCGAATAATGAGTCATCCATTAGGCTGCCGACTTCGCTGGGGAGTCGGAGTGTGTCATATGCTGTTGGGGATAAAGGATCAGAATGGACCATACGCTAGATCGTATCTGAGTTGAAGAGAGAGCCGTCCGTTAGGCTGAATCTGATGATGAAAGGGGTAGTCGTACACTAGACTACACTTCAGAAATGTACCGTACACTAGGTAGCATCTGAGTAGTTGAGGATCCGAATGGGTCGTACGTTAGACCGCATTGGAGTTGCTGGAGCTCAGAATGGATCGTACATTAAATCGAATCTGAGTTGCAGAATGAGTCGTCCAGTAGGCTGAATCTGATGGTAAAAGGGAGTAGTCGTACACTAGACTACACTTCAGAAATGTACCGTACACTAGGTAGCATCTGAGTAAGGGAGTAGCCGTATACTAGACTACCATTCAGAAATGTACCTGTCCGAAGGTAGCATCTGAGAAAGGGAGTAGCCGTATACTGGACTACCATCCAGAAATGTACCTGTCCGAAGGTAGCGTCTGGGAAAGGGAGTAGCCGTATACTAGACTACCATCCAGAAATGTACCTGTCCGAAGGTAGCATCTGGGAAAGGGAGTAGCCGTATACTGGACTACCATCCAGAAATGTACCTGTCCGAAGGTAGCATCTGGGAAAGGGAGTAGCCGCATACTAGACTACCATTCAGAAATGTACCTGTCCGAAGGTAGCATCTGAGTAAGGGAGTAGCTGTATACTGGACTACCATCCAGAAATGTACCTGTCCGAAGGTAGCATCTGGGAAAGGGAGTAGCCGTATACTGGACTACCATCCATAAATGTACCTGTCCGAAGGTAGCATCTGGGAAAGGGAGTAGCCGTATACTAGACTACCATCCAGAAATGTACTTGTCCGAAGGTAGCATCTGGGAAAGGGAGTAGCCGTATATTGGACTACCATCCAGAAATGTACCTGTCCGAAGGTAGCATCTGGGAAAGGGAGTAGCCGCATACTAGACTACCATTCAGAAATGTACCTGTCCGAAGGTAGCATCTGGGAAAGGGAGTAGCCGTATACTGGACTACCATCCAGAAATGTACCTGTCCGAAGGTAGCGTCTGGGAAAGGGAGTAGCCGTATACTAGACTACCATTCAGAAATGTACCTGTCCGAAGGTAGCATCTGAGAAAGGGAGTAGCCGTATACTAGACTACCATCCAGAAATGTACCTGTCCGAAGGTAGCATCTGCGAAAGGGAGTAGCCGTATACTAGACTACCATCCAGAAATGTACCTGTCCGAAGGTAGCATCTGGGAAAGGGAGTAGCCGTATACTGGACTACCATCCAGAAATGTACCTGTCCGAAGGTAGCATCTGGTCAGATGAAGGTCTAACTTGGTCGTGCATTAGACTGTACTTGAGTTGAAGAAGGTCAGAATGGATCGTACGCTAGATCGTATCTGAGTTGTTGAGGGTCAGAATGGATCGTCCGTTAGATCGTATCTGAGTTGAAGAAGGTCAGAATGGATCGTACGCTAGATCGTATCTGAGTTGTTGAAGGTCAGAATGGATCATACATTAGATCGTCTCTGAGTTGTCGAAGGTCAGAATGGATCGTATGCTAGATCGTATCTGAGTTGGAGGAGTCATATGTTGAGCTGAATCAGAATGAACCGTATGTTAGGCTGTATCTGTATACGTTGTACTTGTAATAAATGTCTGGGATGGGCTTAAAGATGCCATCGCTAGGAGGATATCGAAGTGTTGTCAGAATGAATGTTCCCATGAATTGCATCTGGAATATGTATCTGAATCTTGTCTGTGATTGATAAAGGCGTTTGCCTGAATGAGCCTTTTACTTTGACTATATCAGGAGGATAATTAACCTGCAAAGAAAAGTTAGCTTTATGCTATGTCATGATGCATGAGATGTTTTATGCTTTCGAAAATAAATGCGAATGTTGTATGCATGCGTATGCTGTGAAATGATGTAATGAATGAGTTATGCGTATGAGAAGTTCTGCTTGGGGACTCTACTGGGGAAAATAAATCCCCATCTACTGATTGGAGATATTCGTATTGAGGACCCTCTCTTGGCTGGGGGTTCTGATTTCTGTCTGATGGTAGAGATATTCAACAGAGCCTGGCTGGGGATGGATGAGATGATCAATCTGTCTGATGATGCCGACCTCTGTTGGGGAATAGCTGGCTGTGCCGGGGAATACTGCCAACTTCTTCTGGGGAAAAACAGGCTTGCTTGGGGAAGAGAATTGGTAGTGGATTCATTGGAAGCATGATTAGACCTTATCCTCGATCCCGAAGTCTTGTAGTAATTGCTATTGCTATTCTATGTACGTATTTTTGATAAACATTGATCATATTCAAATGCACATATTAATTCAAATTAAATCAATGGACGTTTACGCAAACAAAACAGAAAAAGTAAAAACAAAAGTATCTTTTTTGAAAGAAGGTTGTATTGATTTTGAAAGGAGGCCTATAAACAGGCAATTTGTGTACAAGGAGACAGAAATCCTAGTAAGAGGAAATTGTCGAAAACAAAGAGATAACTATGTGGAAGAAGTCCTATTGATTTTAAGCCTACTACTGTCATTATGTCTTCGAGCATCTCATCCCTTGCTGTCGGATAGAAGTGATTGGCTTGGTCAGTCCCTCGAACTTGGATGAAAGTTGACTGAGAACGGGACATAGTCATACGCTTTAATCCCTAATTTTTGCCTGGACCGCCTTTTCAGGTTTTCAGCCCACCAGGATACCCTTTTTTGCCCAAGCCACCTTTTCAGGTTTTCGACCTGCCGGGTGTACATTTTTTTATATATATCCCTAATTTTTGCCCGAACCCTTTTGGTTCGCCGGGATGCCCTTACTTTATCCTAGATACGTCGATCTAGCGGGTCTTTTTCATGCGTAGTATTTTTTAACTATGTCCGCGTTCACGGGATGCGGGAAATCTTCGCCATCCACTGTAGCAAGTATCATGGCTCCACCAGAGAATACCTTCTTAACTACAAATGGCCCTTTGTACGTGGGAGTCCATTTGCCTCTGGGATCAGTTTGCGGTAGCACGATACACTTGATTACCAAGTCGCCAATTTGATACACTTGTCGCTTGACCCTTTCGTTGAATGCCTGGGTCATGCGTTTCTGATATATCTGCCTATGACAAACAGCCGCGAGTCTCTTCAATCAAATTTATCTGATCGAGTCGAGTCTGAATCCGTTCCTCTTCATCTAAGCCCGCCTCTTTCATGATTCTTAGCGAGGGAATCTGAACTTCCACTGGTAAGATGGCTTCCATTCCATAGACTAAAGAGAACGGAGCTGCCCCTGTCGAAGTGCGTACTGAAGTGCGATAGTCATGAAAAGCAAATGGTAACATCTCATGCCAGTCTTTGTACATTACTGTCATCTTTTGTATAAGCTTCTGGACATTGTTAGCAGCCTCCACGGCGCCGTTCATCCTTGGTCGGTACGGAGAAGAATTAGAGTGTTTTATTTTGAACCGCGTGCAGAGTTCAGTAACCATCTTGTTGTTCAAATTAGCACTATTATCAGTGATAACTCTTTCAGGAGACAACAAGTTTCTCGAATAGATATTTGATAGAACCCATCTTAGAAATCAATAAAGTGGTATGATTCAACATGTACTGTCTTAGTCGGCGAGCAGCCCAAGCCAAAGCGCAGCAAGCTTTCTCGAGCTATGAGTATCTTGTTTCACAGTCGGTACCTTTTGCTAAGGCGGTATATGGCATGCTCTTTTCGACAAGACTCGTCATGTTGCCCCAACACACCTCATTGGATTTTCTAACACGGTCAAATACATGATTAGAGGTCTTCCTTCAACTGGTGGTGTCAGAATTGGAGGTTCTTGGAGACACTTCTTGATTTTATCAAAAGTTTCCTGACATTCATCATCTCTTGACTGTCCTCAGTAATTTGAAGATAGGTTTGCAAGTAGCAGTCAAGTAGGATATAAACCGGGCAATGTAATTCAAGTGCCCCAAGAGGCTTCTGACTTCTTTCTTGTCTACTTTTAGTACTCAGATCGACAGTTTCAATTGACTCCTCATGCGGCTGTACAGTCCTTTCTTCTTTCAGTAACAGTCTGGCAAGTTCTTCAGGTACTTCACAATCTTCCTCACTTCCATCTTCGGCTTGGTAGATCGGATTTTCGAAGTCATAATGAACAGTAGCAGAACTATTATCAACAGGATCCAGAGTGGATGTGGATACGCAATTTGTTACGTGAGTGTGTGCAAGAAAGCATAGCTTATTTGAAAAATGACAGGAAAGATAAAGAGCGCAATATTTGAATGCAAAAAGTCCATTGATTTATTGAATATGAATATGCTTATGAGAATGACAAAACATTTAACCAAATTTGATACATTGAATAAACAACAAACAATTACTCCTGACTAAAGGAAGTTGGAATAGTGTCTTCAGCCTTCCAATTATCCAAGTTGCAATCGCTATTCACATCTTCTACAGCATTAACAGTCTTGTCATGATCGGGCATAGGAGCAGTGATGACATTAGGAATATCCAGAGGATCAAATTCAAATTCCCCAGCGTCGATCATATCCTGAATCTTGTTCTTCAGCGACCAGCAATCATTCGTATCATGCCCGGGGCTATCGGAGTGATAGGCACACCTGGCGTTGGGATTATAACGAGGAGAAGTAGTGTTGGGTTTTGCAGGAGGATCTCTGAGGGTAATTAAATTTACTTTTAGCATACCCTGCAGTGCTTGTGCTAAAGTCATATTGATCTTCGTAAACTGCCTTCTTCCCGGGTTAATGTGCCTCACAGATTTCTTGTCCTTTTTCTTCTTGAGCAAGAGAGTCTTCAGTTCCTCCTGCCCCTTGGATAAGTTCAAGATCATCTCCTGGAGTTGAGCATTCTGAGCCTGGAGATCTTTGACAGTTTGTTCGAGGTCCATTTTTCTGTTTGAAGGAAAACCGTGAGAATACTGATCCTTTTAGAGTACCTGTTATGCAATGTCATGTTATGCTATGCAATGTATGAAATGTTTTCAAGGACTTTTGGAATTTAATTTTGCATAAACTACCAAAAAAGAAAGCCACTTTTATTAATAATATTTGATTAATATTCATTATAATAAGAAGTAAAATACAATAAAAGCTCAGGTCTCCCAGGGACGGCTTCTTTTTGGGCGAAGATATGTATTGAGTCTTCGTTCCTCATTAAGCTGGCCGGTGAGCTCTAACACCTTCTTCCTTGTGGCACAGAACTGGGCTTCAAAAGTATCCCTTTCCTCTCTCAACTGGATCCAGGACTTCTTTAACTCTTCAACATCGGTAGGCATATCCGGATAAGGAACGATCTGAGGAGTACCTCCTTCAGCTTCTGGTTCAACAATCAGTGGTCCGACTGCCAGATATGGCATGACAAGTTCACGAGCTCTTGTGCGGACCCATCTGAGATAAGGTTCCATAGGAATAGAGTTTTTCTGTCCTAAAGTACTTCTTTTCACCATGCCCCAAGCTCGCACAAATCTTTGACGGAGACCTTGGGAATCGTTATCATAGTCAAACACCGTGCCTTGTATAATTATTTCATGTGGACCATCTCTTCGAGCACAACCAAACTGACGTAGGGCTAAAGCAGGATTATAAGTAATACCTCCTCTTATCCCCATGAGTGGTACATTAGGGAATTCTCCACAACGGTCAATGATGATATTGTTTTCTTTGAAATGAGGACACCAACGGATGTCTGAGTGGGAGAGCGACATTATCCTTTGAGACCATCTCAAACTTTGCTCATTCTTCAAGACTGACTGAGGAAGGTGCGAAATAAACCACCTGGATAATAAAGGTATGCAGCACATGAGAGTCCCTTGCCTCTTCATAGTACGAGTGTGAAGGGAATGCAGAATGTCGCCGAGCAAGGTAGGCACAGGGTTACGAGCGAGAAATATCTGAATAGCATTCATATCTATGAATTGATCTGGATTAGGGAATAACACCAAACCATAGATTAGTAATGCTAGAATCTCCTCGAAAGCATGGACATTCATGACTTTTAAGAATTCTTGGGCCTTATTCATCAGAAATTTGGCAAGTAAACCCTTAACTCCACTTCTTGTTACCCAATTAGCTTCAATATCTGACTTTGTCATGTGTAAAGCTGCGGCAACTTTTTCGGACCTCGGAATCTTTTCTAAACCACTGAAAGGTATTTGATCAAGAATAGGTATCCCAAGCAGCTGGGAAAATTCTTCTAATGTGGGCACCAACTGATAATCTGGGAATGTGAAGCAATGATGTTTAGGATCGAAGAACTGGAATAGGACTCTCATCATATCTTCTTTGAAACCAGTGGTAACCAAATCGAGGAGAGAACCATGCTTTTTGACGAACTGAGCCTGATCAGGAAGTTCTGACACTAAATCCTTGAGTTGAGGAGAGATGACTACAAAATTTATCCGGATAGTCTTCCTGGGAGCCATAGCCTTACAAAATAGAGCCAAGTTAAATCCCTAAGTCCTCGAAGTGATTAGTGCAATGTCATAATGTTATGATGTTATGATGTTATGATGTTATGATGTTATGATATTATGATATTAAACAAATAACAAGCATAAGCAAGTCATACAACAATCATTCCTAGGTTTTAAGGCTTGCATGAGTTCCATAGGTAAGTACCCTCCCCACTGAAGTTTGGTGGGTTCAACCTGTCTTAGAATAGTAACCGGGTTCTAGAAGGATCTCAAATCATTGACCTTTCCTTAAGTCCACTTCAGTGCAACACCAAGTGGTTGACCGAAGCTTCCCTAAAGTCCAATCTCAAAGAGTGTAGTATCGAGTCTCAACCAACTCCAGTCGGAACCGAAGCCAGTTATCTCACTACTTTCTAATGGCCAGGATGAGTCAATTAGGGTTCTAAAGGTCTGGTTAATGCTTTTATGGCACCACGCGAATGCCAAATATTTCCTCAACTAACATGAGGAACATCAGGACATCCAAAGTGCCACATTAACCGTAGCCATCATTTTGACCATTCCAGTATACGCCGGACAGTCGCGATGATCTCTTGCTACTTACCTAAGGTACACTAGATCCGGGTGTAGGATCTTTCCCTCAAGCATAACATACCCAAGCAATCCCTTAAAAATAAATCAGACAAATTGAATAAGTGATCTTGTTTTTAAGGTAACCTCTCTTTTTAAATCTTCCCCAGCAGAGTCGCCAGTTCTGTCATACGGTGAACTGGACTTTTTGTGGTTTTAATCGCAATGTCGCGGTTAGCAAGAGTCGCCACCGACTTTTCTTTTATCCAATAAGGAAAGGTGGAAAAGAACAGGAAAGACCTTAATTTAGATTTTGGGTTCGGGAGGTACATTATACAAAGGGAAGGTGTTAGCACCCTTTGTATCCATGGTTATCCATGGGCTCTTAATTGCTCGATCACTTATATTATTTTTGTCTAAAAAAGTGTTTGTGAATTGTTTGGAAAATTGTTTTGAAAAGAGAATTTAACTTTGTAATGATTCTTGTATGAATGTATACAAAGTGGTTATCCCGTTTTAGTTTTGAAAATTGTTTAGAAAAATATAACTCGGTAATGATTCTAGTATGAATGTATACCAAGTGGTGATTTTCTAAAGGCATTTTGAAAGGTGTGAGGTGCAAAAAAAATGTTTTAAGTTGTGAGCCAGCAATTAAGAGTTATACCGACCCAAGGTCTTTACGGGCATTTCCTATCCTTATGAGGGTAAAACTGTCCTTATTATTGAGAAATAAGTAGTTTTATCCTTTGGATGTAAAAGGGTCATCGTAGGGTCATCGATTGGTCATTGAAGGCAACAGTTATGAGGATACCTTAGCATTCGAAGGGACTATCATCATTTAACCGTAGGCAACATCGGAGGGTCATCGAGGGACAAAGTTGTATATTCGAAGGCAACATCCGAGGGACTATAATTTATTTTATGATGATTTAACCGAAGGGTCTTTGCTAAGGGTATCCCCACATTCGCGGGACATGACCGTAATATCGTAATCGTAAGGCAACAAAGAGAGGTCCAAGATCACTTATTCAAAGGCAAAGTTTTACAATTAATTAGGTGATTAGGAGGAATTCTCCCACATTAAAATTAATACATTAAAATTAATACATTAAAATTAATACATTAAAATTAATACATTAAAATTAATACATTAAAATTAATACATCAAAATTAATTAGGTAATTTAGGGTGAAAACTCCACAAGGGTATCCCACAAATAAAGTGGAATACCTAGCCAATAACCTTTTCCTGGGATATGTGAACCTTTTCGAAGCTCAAAAAGAAACATGTCAGAATACCAAATCAGGGTGCAATCGAAGATTACACCGGAAAAATATCGCAACAGTAAATAGGATAGGATGAATAATGCATGGCTATGATAAAAACATAAAAAAAAACAGACTAGAAAAATCAGGTACTGTCTCGTTCGCCTCTGCCTCGCCTAGCGAAGGCCAGGCGAACGGCCACGGATTTTGAATTTTGAGAAAAACAGCCCCATGTTAGGAACCTTGAACTTTATGGCATTTTATCACAGGAACAACATGGTCAAACATTCAGGGTATTCAGGCATATTTAAATTCACATACGAAAGCAAATTATATATCAACATTTAATCATGATGCATTATATGTGTAGATATGGCCAATTGAAAGTATAAACAATAGAGATATGCAAACCTGTTTGCCAATTCAAGGTTGAAGGGATTGACCACTTGTGGTATCGGAATGAGTTAGGCGGCGGGAATTGGGCGGCGATGGCTTCGGGGCGGATGAGCTGCCTTCAGGGTTTCTTTATTCTGAATTCTCCGGGTTGGCAGGGTTCCTATGCCAAAGTTTCTATCCGTCCTTCTCTGTTCTCTCTCTTTCTTTTTCCTCAAGGTTTTGTTCCAAGGAAACCTCAGAGTGTTTTGTTTCTCTTCCTTCTTTCTCCAGTGAATCTCCCAGTGTAAACTCTAAGTCTAACTCCAAGTCCTTTTCCTCTACTGAAACTTCAGTATTTATAGACTAATTTTGTGGGTAATGGGCTTGGAATGAGGGAGACCCAAGTCCAAAATAATTTGTTATATTTTATTTATTTATTTATTTTAATTATTTAATTAATTAATTAAATTTTTTTTTTTCTTTTTTTTTTTTTTTTCAGGAAAAATGATGGGTAAATTTTGGAGTATGACAGTTGTTATTCCATTTACATGTAGTTATAAATGTGAATGTTTCAATTGTTTGACTGATGAAAGTTTATTATTATATCAATTTTAATGATAGTTCATATGGTTTTAAGTAACACGACCTTTCGTGAAAAAGAATTAATTAATCCATCAGACTCATAATATGTGTCAGTTTTGAAAAAACAAAAATCTGTTTCAAATCATTTGTCCATTAAAAATACCAAAGAAAAATTTATTATTATTTCCCCCCCCCCCCCCCCCCCAAGGTTACCATTATTTTTTAAACCTTTACCCACATATGCATTCCTCTGACTACTATTATTAAAAATTTATTATTAAATAATATTGATTTTATATAGGAAATTAACAAACTAACTATTAATATAAGAAATGTGTCAATATCAGTAAAGACAATTTTAAATTAGAATGATGGAGTAGTATATTTATATAAAATAGATTTCAGAAAAGAAAGAAAATAAGAATTAGGGGTTATGTTCAGAAAATAAGTAATAGATAATGTTGAGAATTTAAATGAATTCTAGTTAAGTAAAGTAGTTAACAGTGAATTTAATCACATATTTAAATTGGAGTGTTGTGAGAGTCAATTATGGCATGAGACCTAATTATGGGTTGAACACTTTTGGATTTTGCTACCTAATTCATTGTATATATAACAATAGTTAAAACTGAACCAAACAATAAATTAGTGTAGATAAGAGTGTAAGGTTTTAAGTTTTGGCTAGAGTCGAGCCAATGTCGAATCGGAAACAATTCATTTGACAATTTTAATTTAATATAAGATATATTTATTTGTTTTATTACCAAAGAAATATAATTTCCATATTTTATACAAATATGGTAGTACTACACGAGTGAGTATTGAATTTGTAAATAAACACAAGGAATAAATTTGGTATTTGATCTTAAATTGTTTTTAATAGAAAGATTATTCATAGGAATTAGTCATAATCTCTTAATTCACAATACGAAGTTTTAGTTTGGAAAAAGAATTTTATGACACTTTAAACTACTACGTAATCATAACACAAATAAATAACGATTTTTTTTTAATGTGAACATAAAAAAAAAGGTAGTATGGGACTATCCATTAAATTCCACTTCAACTATAATAAATTGAAAACAATATTCTATACTCCATTTACTCGGCCTCCACCAAAGATAACATAGATTTGTATTGTTTGGTAACTTATTCTCTTTTCAACAACTTCTATTCTTTTTCTTGCCTCCCACATTTGGCAATCACCCAGTTAAAGTATTTTATCCTTTACTTCCACACTCATCAAGATAAAAAGACGAGTCAGTCTCTCTATAAGACTTGAAAAGATGATTTATTCTATATCCCAGACTATGAACCTTCTGAAACGCTGATTTTTTTCGATTTCAGCGGTTCGCAATCGATTTTTATGGTTTTGTTTTATAGGTTATTATGTTTAATTGGACATGACACTGTTCCGTTTTCTCTTCAACTAGTCATAGCGGCCTGTCTGGTACGGTTTTGATCGCAATGTGTCTATGGTCTTCAAAGTGCTTAATCAACTTCGTTCTTCGTCCTAGTCATTTTTAAATAATATGTAATGTAGCTATATTCTCTCTTACGACATGTCTCTTTGGCTCATTGAAGAAAATAAATTTTATTTTGTTGATTCACAAAATTGTAAATTAACTTTTGAAATTAATGTTGATGCATTGTAAAATTTACAAAATTATAGTGGTAAGCATTAAAATTCAAATTAGAGTTAACACCTTTTGGCTTCGCACAGGCTCAAACTGGGGACCTTCAGTGTGTTAGACTGACGTGATAACCAACTACACCACGAAACCACCTATGTTTCATTGAAACATTTTAAATGATTTTAATAAAAATATTTGTAATTGTATTTTATTGATTAGTTGTTATTCCATTTACATGTAGTTATAAATGTGAATGTTTCAATTGTTTGACTGATGAAAGTTTATTATTATATCAATTTTAATGATAGTTCATATGGTTTTAAGTAACACGACCTTTCGTGAAAAAGAATTAATTAATCCATCAGACTCATAATATGTGTCAGTTTTGAAAAAACAAAAATCTGTTTCAAATCATTTGTCCATTAAAAATACCAAAGAAAAATTTATTATTATTTCCCCCCCCCCCCCCCCCCCAAGGTTACCATTATTTTTTAAACCTTTACCCACATATGCATTCCTCTGACTACTATTATTAAAAATTTATTATTAAATAATATTGATTTTATATTGGAAATTAACAAACTAACTATTAATATAAGAAATGTGTCAATATCAGTAAAGACAATTTTAAATTAGAATGATGGAGTAGTATATTTATATAAAATAGATTTCAGAAAAGAAAGAAAATAAGAATTAGGGGTTATGTTCAGAAAATAAGTAATAGATAATGTTGAGAATTTAAATGAATTCTAGTTAAGTAAAGTAGTTAACAGTGAATTTAATCACATATTTAAATTGGAGTGTTGTGAGAGTCAATTATGGCATGAGACCTAATTATGGGTTGAACACTTTTGGATTTTGCTACCTAATTCATTGTATATATAACAATAGTTAAAACTGAACCAAACAATAAATTGGTGTAGATAAGAGTGTAAGGTTTTAAGTTTTGGCTAGAGTCGAGCCAATGTCGAATCGGAAACAATTCATTTGACAATTTTAATTTAATATAAGATATATTTATTTGTTTTATTACCAAAGAAATATAATTTCCATATTTTATACAAATATGGTAGTACTACACGAGTGAGTATTGAATTTGTAAATAAACACAAGGAATAAATTTGGTATTTGATCTTAAATTGTTTTTAATATAAAGATTATTCATAGGACTTAGTCATAATCTCTTAATTCACAATACGAAGTTTTAGTCTGGAAAAAGAATTTTATGACACTTTAAACTACTACGTAATCATAACACAAATAAATAACGATTTTTTTTAATGTGAACATAAAAAAAAAGGTAGTATGGGACTATCCATTAAATTCCACTTCAACTATAATAAATTGAAAACAATATTCTATACTCCATTTACTCGGCCTCCACCAAAGATAACATAGATTTGTATTGTTTGGTAACTTATTCTCTTTTCAACAACTTCTATTCTTTTTCTTGCCTCCCACATTTGGCAATCACCCAGTTAAAGTATTTTATCCTTTACTTCCACACTCATCAAGATAAAAAGACGAGTCAGTCTCTCTATAAGACTTGAAAAGATGATTTATTCTATATCCCAGACTATGAACCTTCTGAAACGCTGATTTTTTTCGATTTCAGCGGTTCGCAATCGATTTTTATGGTTTTGTTTTATAGGTTATTATGTTTAATTGGACATGACACTGTTCCGTTTTCTCTTCAACTAGTCATAGCGGCCTGTCTGGTACGGTTTTGATCGCAATGTGTCTATTGTAACACCCTTCTAAATACCCCAAAATATTATAATTAAAATAACAATATATTCATCAGAGTAATTATGCCCCGAAGGGTGTCACACAATCATTTCACAACAATCATTAAAATATCCTGTCATGCTCATTTATTTAATCAAAATAAAACTCTGTTGCATAATTCGCAGCGGATACAAAATATTGACATTCAAATCATGTACTACATTGCATGTAAAGTTGATCAACAACTAAATTAAAACATAGTCAAACATCCCCTCCCGATGTTACATCTACCAGAGCATGACCCACTAAGGACGACACTAGACTCCATAGCACTAGCTTCTACTCAACTCACTGCTCGTTACCTGAAAAATAGTGTAAGGGTGAGTTCCTCAATCAATATAATAAGCATTATAGAACAACATGTAATGCTAAGTAAATACCACACATTAATTCACCCTAATCAGACTACGCACCCAGCAACGGCAATGTCTATTCAACATCATACTCAACGGTAAAATCTCAACCATATTAAACATCAACAACACAATACACAACACACATATAATACTGGAATACATCCATTCATATTACATGCCATACATTCATTATGCAATGAGACTCTATGCATGCGGTACCGACTATGTTGTGAACATATAGTTCAACCTCACCGTCCAAATCCAGGCACGGCTACCAAGCTCACTAGTCCCACTCATTTGAGACATAGTGACTCACTCACTAATTCCTCACCATGGGAATTAGCTACCACCCCAAATGGGCCATGCGATGCACGCTAATCACCTAGCATGCAAACATCAACAACAACAATCAAAATGATTTACTCACTAATTCCTCACCATGGGAATTAGCTACCACCATAAAGGCCACATATGCATGCTAATCACCTAGCAATGCAACATCAACAACAATTTAAGAATAGACACATGCTCACACTCTAAGCCATAGAATAGTCTATTCACAAATGCATACATTCACATCATCATGTATACCATCACATATCATCAACAAAAGCATATCATATCATGCCACATAATCAATCATAGTATTAGCATACTCTACTAATACCTATACTACTCAAAACAACGGGAAATGATCCCTACAACATCATATCTCAGCTAAGTACATCACTCAGCCTAAACAACCAAAAACTGCACAACCACAGTTCAGGAAAATCACAAATCTGCCCATACGCGTACTGCCTATGCCCATACGCGTATGGCCCAAACCTGACCAAGTCCATACGCGTACTGCCCACTCTCATACGCGTATTGTGCATTTCCTCGCCCAACCCATACACGTATCGCCCACGCCCATACGCGTATGCTACGCGTACCACATCCTCATACGCGTACCAACAGAGACGAATCTACGCTCAAAATATCATCTTTTTCACTCATACGCGTAAGGCCTCTACCCATACGCGTACCAGCCATCTCATACGCGTATTGCCTAGTGCCATACGCGTATGACCAGAAACCAGAATTTCCAGATCTGCCATGGCTTTTGCTCTGCTACGAGATCTATCAATCCCACCTTCCACAGTCCAAATTTCACACAAAATCACTCCTATCATCTAACACGAATCACCTCCTATTCGATTTCACAATTCTAACATTATTACATATAATTCCTACGGATTTCTTTCGATTAAAATCCCAATTTCGTTCATCCAATATTTCACCATTTTCAGCATACATCAACCCAATCAGAGGTAAAACAATGGTCTATTACTACCCAGTACATATCATCCCATAATACCCGTTAATCGATGGTAAACCCCCCTTACCTGAGTTAATCCGGCAGCCTCCGAGCTCCAAGCTTTTTCTTCCTTCAACCTTCGTTCTCTAGCTTTTTGGCCCTTTCTGCCTCTTTTCCCTTTTCACGTGAAAATTAACCTTTTTACCAAAATGGGACTTTTATTCTTCCAACTTATTTTATTTTCCAAATTATATTATTATTCCAATAATAATAATAATTTAATAATTCCAAAATAATAATAATAATAATCCAATTATCTAATTAAATTAATAAATCTATTATTAACTTAATTTAAATAATGATCATATTATTATCGGGGTGTTACAACTCTCCCCCACTAAAAGAGTTTTCGTCCTCGAAAACATACCTCAAGCGAACAACTCTGGGTAAGACTCCTTCATCTTACTCTCCAGTTCCCAAGTCACATTGCCACCTGCTGGTCCTCCCCAAGCTACCTTCACCAAGGCAATCTCTTTACCCCGCAACTGCTTCAACTCTCGATCCTCTATCCTCATAGGTGATGTTTCAACAGTCAGGTTATCTCGCACATGTACATCATCTATTTGGACTACATGCGACGGATCATGAATGTACCTCCTCAACTGAGACACATGAAAAACCTCATGCAAATTCGCAAGTGACGGCGGTAAAGCGATACGATAGGCTACCTCCCCTATCCTCTCCAAAATCTGATAAGGACCAATAAATCGAGGTGTTAACTTCTTCGACTTCAAAGCTCGACCGACACCAGTTATCGGAGTAACACGAAGAAACACATGATCTCCCTCTTGGAACTCAAGTGACTTCCTCCTCTTGTCATGATAGCTCTTCTGACGACTCTGAGCAATTCTCATCTTCTCCTGAATCATCTTAATCTTTTCCGTAGTTTGTTGAACAATCTCCGGTCCAACCACAACACTCTCACCGGACTCATACCAACATAAAGGTGTCCGACATCTCCTACCATACAAAGCTTCAAACGGTGCCATACCAATGCTCGAATGAAAACTATTGTTGTAGGTAAACTCAATCAAAGGTAAATAACTATCCCAAGTACCTCCTTTTTCCAAAACACAAGCTCTCAAAAGATCCTCTAGTGACTGAATCGTCCTCTCAGTCTGACCATCCGTCTGCGGATGATATGCAGAACTCAATCTCAGATTAGTTCCCAAAGCCCTCTGCAAACCTTCCCAGAACTTCGATGTAAATCTAGGATCTCTGTCCGAAACAATACTCGACGGAATACCATGCAAACTTACAATCTTCTCAACATACAACTCAGCTAATCTCTCCAACGGATAATCCATTCTGATCGGAATGAAATGAGCCGACTTCGTCAATCTATCCACAATCACCCAAATAGCTTCAAAACTCTTACTTGTCCTCGGTAAACCAGAAACAAAATCCATACTGATACTATCCCACTTCCACTCTGGAATAGCCAACGGTTGCATTAGCCCAGACGGCTTCTGATGCTCAATCTTTGACTTCTGACAAGTCAAACAAGAATAAACAAAACTCGCAATTTCTCTTTTCATTCCCGGCCACCAGAATAACTTCTTCAAATCATGATACATCTTCGTAGCTCCAGGATGAATACTTAAGCCACTACGATGTCCTTCCTCCAGAATACTCTTCTTAAGTTCGGTAACATCCGGAATACACACCCGATTACCAAATTTCAAAACACCATTCTCATCAACTCTGAATTTACCACCTTGACCTTGATTCACTAAAGTCAACTTATCAACCAAAAGCATATCGGATTTCTGACCCTCTCTGATCTCATCCAAAATATTACTCGTTAACTTCAACATTCCCAATTTAACACTATTGTGAGTACTCTCACACACCAAACTCAAATCTCTAAACTGTTCAATTAAATCCAACTCTTTAACCATTAACATAGACATATGTAATGATTTCCGACTCAATGCATCAGCAACTACGTTTGCTTTACCCGGATGGTAATTCAAACCAAAATCATAATCCTTCAGAAATTCTAACCATCTCCTCTGTCTCATATTCAGCTCTTTCTGATCAAACAAATACTTTAAACTCTTATGGTCACTGAAAACCTCAAATCTTGATCCATACAAATAGTGCCTCCATAACTTCAGAACAAATACCACTGCTGCCAACTCTAAATCATGCGTCGGATAATTCCTCTCATGAACTCTCAGTTGTCTCGAAGCATAAGCTACAACCTGCTTATTCTGCATCAACACACCACCCAAACCCAACAATGAAGCATCACAGTAAACTTCAAACGATTCTGCCGGACTTGGTAATATCAGAACAGGAGCACTAGTTAACCTTCTCTTTAACTCTTGGAAACCTCCTTCACATTTTGAGTCCCAAACAAACGCTTGTCCCTTTCTAGTCAACATTGTCAACGGTAACGCCAACTTAGAAAATCCCTCAATGAACTTCCTATAGTAACCAGCCAACCCAAGGAAACTTCGAATCTCAGCAACAGACTTCGGAGCTTCCCACTTAGATACCGCTTCTATCTTAGAATGATCAACAGCAACACCACCTCTTGAAATCACATGACCAAGAAAACTAACTTCTTCTAACCAAAATTCACACTTGGATAGTTTAGCAAACAACTTCTTTTCTCGTAGAACTTCTAAAACCACTCTCAAATGTTCAGCATGCTCTTCTTCAGATTTCGAATACACCAAAATGTCATCAATAAACACCACAACAAACTTATCTAGATACGGATGGAAAATCCTATTCATATACTCCATAAACACTCCAGGCGCATTAGTCACACCAAAAGGCATTACAGAATACTCATAATGTCCATACCTTGTTCTGAAAGCAGTCTTCTGAATATCCTCAGTTTTCACACGTATCTGATGATATCCCGACCTCAAATCTATCTTGCTGAACACACTCGCACCAACCAACTGATCCATCAAATCATCAATCCTCGGCAAAGGATACCGATTCTTGATCGTCACTTTATTCAGTTGTCTGTAATCCACACACAACCTCATAGTACCTTCTTTCTTCGTAACCAATAACACTGGTGCACCCCACGGTGACACACTCGGACGAATAAATTTCTTATCCAACAGATCTTCCAGCTGACTCTTCAATTCAGCTAACTCAACAGCAGACATACGGTACGGAGCCATCGATATCGGTCTAGTACCAGGTACCAAATCAATCGAGAACTCAACTTCACGCTCTGGCGGCAATTCATTCACTTCTTCCGGAAACACATCAGGAAAATCACACACTACGGCTAGATCGCCAATCACTAGTTTATCTTTAGCCTCCAAAGTCGCTAACAGCATAAACAACCCTGCCCCATCTGCCACTTCCTCATTCACCTGCCTTGCTGATAGAAACAAACTCTTTCCTTCCCCAATCTCAGGAAAGATCACAGTCTTATCAAAATAGTTAATATAGACTCGGTTAAACACCAACCAGTTCATACCCAGAATAACATCAACCTGTACTAGCGGAAGACACACAAGGTCTATCCCAAAGTCTCTACCAAAAATACTCAAAGGACAACTCAAACAAACCGAAGTAGTAGTCACTGAACCCTTCGCAGGAGTATCAATCACCATACTTCCACGCATCTCGGATATTTCTAACTTAAGTTTCACAGCACAATCCAAAGATATAAAGGAATGAGTAGCACCGGTGTCAATAATAGCTACAAGAGGAAAGCCATTGATATAACACGTACCTCTGATCAAACGATCATCTGCAGAAGTCTCAGAACCCGATAAAGCAAAGACCTTGCCTCCCGACTGATTCTCTCTCTTCGGCTTAGGACACTGTGGGCTGATATGACCCACCTCTCCACAGTTGAAACAAGTCACAGTCTTCAACCGGCAATCTGCAGCCAAATGACCACCTTTTCCACATTTGAAACACTTCTTCTCATTACTGGTACACTCATGGATACGATGTCCAGCCTGACCACATCTGTAACACTTAGCAGGGGCACTAGAATCTCCCCCACTAGGCCTCTTCATCCCACTCTGCCTCTGAAAACCTTTGCCAGCTGCATACGGTTTTCCACGGTCATTCTGATTCTTGCCTTTCCTATCAACCCTTTGCTGATAGCTCTCTGCTCTAGCCTTGGAATCCTGTTCAAAAATCCTGCAACAGTCAACCAAATCAGAAAACACTCTGATCCGCTGATACCCAATAGCCTGCTTGATCTCGGGACGCAACCCGTTCTCAAACTTCACACATTTCGAAAATTCTCCAGCAGCCTCATTATAGGGAGTGTAATACTTTGACAGCTCTGTGAACTTAGCAGCATACTCAGTAACCGACTTGTTACCCTGCGTCAATTCCAAAAACTCGATCTCTTTCTTTCCTCTAACATCCTCTGGAAAGTGCTTCCTCAGAAACCTCTCTCTGAACACAGCCCAAGTGATCTCAGCATTCCCAGCAGTTTCCAACTCAGTGCGGGTAGCAACCCACCAATCATCTGCTTCCTCTGACAGCATATGCGTACCGAACCTGACCTTCTGGTTATCGGCACACTCAGTTACTCGGAAGATTCTCTCGATCTCCTTCAACCACTTCTGAGCACCATCTGGATCGTATGCTCCCTTGAACATTGGAGGATTGTTCTTCTGGAACTCACTCAGTTGACGAGCAGCTCCCATTCCCACAACATTCGGATTTCCTCCAAGTACTCCAGCTAGCATACCCAGAGCCTCAGCAATTGCAGCATCATCTCTACCTCTTCCAGCCATCTCTATTCTGAAAACCCAAACAAATCAAACAATAAGTACTGATAGGGTTACCCAACACCTATCCCGTACAGAGGAACAGAATAATTACGACTCGACTCGACCGACTATGCTCTGATACCACTAATGTAACACCCTTCTAAATACCCCAAAATATTATAATTAAAATAACAATATATTCATCAGAGTAATTATGCCCCGAAGGGTGTCACACAATCATTTCACAACAATCATTAAAATATCCTGTCATGCTCATTTATTTAATCAAAATAAAACTCTGTTGCATAATTCGCAGCGGATACAAAATATTGACATTCAAATCATGTACTACATTGCATGTAAAGTTGATCAACAACTAAATTAAAACATAGTCAAACATCCCCTCCCGATGTTACATCTACCAGAGCATGACCCACTAAGGACGACACTAGACTCCATAGCACTAGCTTCTACTCAACTCACTGCTCGTTACCTGAAAAATAGTGTAAGGGTGAGTTCCTCAATCAATATAATAAGCATTATAGAACAACATGTAATGCTAAGTAAATACCACACATTAATTCACCCTAATCAGACTACGCACCCAGCAACGGCAATGTCTATTCAACATCATACTCAACGGTAAAATCTCAACCATATTCAACATCAACAACACAATACACAACACACATATAATACTGGAATACATCCATTCATATTACATGCCATACATTCATTATGCAATGAGACTCTATGCATGCGGTACCGACTATGTTGTGAACATATAGTTCAACCTCACCGTCCAAATCCAGGCACGGCTACCAAGCTCACTAGTCCCACTCATTTGAGACATAGTGACTCACTCACTAATTCCTCACCATGGGAATTAGCTACCACCCCAAATGGGCCATGCGATGCACGCTAATCACCTAGCATGCAAACATCAACAACAACAATCAAAATGATTTACTCACTAATTCCTCACCATGGGAATTAGCTACCACCATAAAGGCCACATATGCATGCTAATCACCTAGCAATGCAACATCAACAACAATTTAAGAATAGACACATGCTCACACTCTAAGCCATAGAATAGTCTATTCACAAATGCATACATTCACATCATCATGTATACCATCACATATCATCAACAAAAGCATATCATATCATGCCACATAATCAATCATAGTATTAGCATACTCTACTAATACCTATACTACTCAAAACAACGGGAAATGATCCCTACAACATCATATCTCAGCTAAGTACATCACTCAGCCTAAACAACCAAAAACTGCACAACCACAGTTCAGGAAAATCACAAATCTGCCCATACGCGTACTGCCTATGCCCATACGCGTATGGCCCAAACCTGACCAAGTCCATACGCGTACTGCCCACTCTCATACGCGTATTGTGCATTTCCTCGCCCAACCCATACACGTATCGCCCACGCCCATACGCGTATGCTACGCGTACCACATCCTCATACGCGTACCAACAGAGACGAATCTACGCTCAAAATATCATCTTTTTCACTCATACGCGTAAGGCCTCTACCCATACGCGTACCAGCCATCTCATACGCGTATTGCCTAGTGCCATACGCGTATGACCAGAAACCAGAATTTCCAGATCTGCCATGGCTTTTGCTCTGCTACGAGATCTATCAATCCCACCTTCCACAGTCCAAATTTCACACAAAATCACTCCTATCATCTAACACGAATCACCTCCTATTCGATTTCACAATTCTAACATTATTACATATAATTCCTACGGATTTCTTTCGATTAAAATCCCAATTTCGTTCATCCAATATTTCACCATTTTCAGCATACATCAACCCAATCAGAGGTAAAACAATGGTCTATTACTACCCAGTACATATCATCCCATAATACCCGTTAATCGATGGTAAACCCCCCTTACCTGAGTTAATCCGGCAGCCTCCGAGCTCCAAGCTTTTTCTTCCTTCAACCTTCGTTCTCTAGCTTTTTGGCCCTTTCTGCCTCTTTTCCCTTTTCACGTGAAAATTAACCTTTTTACCAAAATGGGACTTTTATTCTTCCAACTTATTTTATTTTCCAAATTATATTATTATTCCAATAATAATAATAATTTAATAATTCCAAAATAATAATAATAATAATCCAATTATCTAATTAAATTAATAAATCTATTATTAACTTAATTTAAATAATGATCATATTATTATCGGGGTGTTACATCTATGGTCTTCAAAGTGCTTAATCAACTTCGTTCTTCGTCCTAGTCATTTTTAAATAATATGTAATGTAGCTATATTCTCTCTTACGACATGTCTCTTTGGCTCATTGAAGAAAATAAATTTTATTTTGTTGATTCACAAAATTGTAAATTAACTTTTGAAATTAATGTTGATGCATTGTAAAATTTACAAAATTATAGTGGTAAGCATTAAAATTCAAATTAGAGTTAACACCTTTTGGCCTCGCACAGGCTCGAACTGGGGACCTTCAGTGTGTTAGACTGACGTGATAACCAACTACACCACGAAACCACCTATGTTTCATTGAAACATTTTAAATGATTTTAATAAAAGTATTTGTAATTGTATTTTATTGATTAGTTGTTATTCCATTTACATGTAGTTATAAATGTGAATGTTTCAATTGTTTGACTGATGAAAGTTTATTATTATATCAATTTTAATGATAGTTCATATGGTTTTAAGTAACACGACCTTTCGTGAAAAAGAATTAATTAATCCATCAGACTCATAATATGTGTCAGTTTTGAAAAAACAAAAATCTGTTTCAAATCATTTGTCCATTAAAAATACCAAAGAAAAATTTATTATTATTTCCCCCCCCCCCCCCCCCCCAAGGTTACCATTATTTTTTAAACCTTTACCCACATATGCATTCCTCTGACTACTATTATTAAAAATTTATTATTAAATAATATTGATTTTATATTGGAAATTAACAAACTAACTATTAATATAAGAAATGTGTCAATATCAGTAAAGACAATTTTAAATTAGAATGATGGAGTAGTATATTTATATAAAATAGATTTCAGAAAAGAAAGAAAATAAGAATTAGGGGTTATGTTCAGAAAATAAGTAATAGATAATGTTGAGAATTTAAATGAATTCTAGTTAAGTAAAGTAGTTAACAGTGAATTTAATCACATATTTAAATTGGAGTGTTGTGAGAGTCAATTATGGCATGAGACCTAATTATGGGTTGAACACTTTTGGATTTTGCTACCTAATTCATTGTATATATAACAATAGTTAAAACTGAACCAAACAATAAATTGGTGTAGATAAGAGTGTAAGGTTTTAAGTTTTTGCTAGAGTCGAGCCAATGTCAAATCGGAAACAATTCATTTGACAATTTTAATTTAATATAAGATATATTTATTTGTTTTATTACCAAAGAAATAAAATTTCCATATTTTATACAAATATGGTAGTACTACACGAGTGAGTATTGAATTTGTAAATAAACACAAGGAATAAATTTGGTATTTGATCTTAAATTGTTTTTAATAAAAAGATTATTCATAGGACTTAGTCATAATCTCTTAATTCACAATATGAAGTTTTAGTTTGGAAAAAGAATTTTATGACACTTTAAACTACTACGTAATCATAACACAAATAAATAACGATTTTTTTTAATGTGAACATAAAAAAAAGGTAGTATGGGACTATCCATTAAATTCCACTTCAACTATAATAAATTGAAAACAATATTCTATACTCCATTTACTCGGCCTCCACCAAAGATAACATAGATTTGTATTGTTTGGTAACTTATTCTCTTTTCAACAACTTCTATTCTTTTTCTTGCCTCCCACATTTGGCAATCACCCAGTTAAAGTATTTTATCCTTTACTTCCACACTCATCAAGATAAAAAGACGAGTCAGTCTCTCTATAAGACTTGAAAAGATGATTTATTCTATATCCCAGACTATGAACCTTCTGAAACGCTGATTTTTTTCGATTTCAGCAGTTCGCAATCGATTTTTATGGTTTTGTTTTATAGGTTATTATGTTTAATTGGACATGACACTGTTCCGTTTTCTCTTCAACTAGTCATAGCGGCATGTCTGGTACGGTTTTGATCGCAATGTGTCTATGGTCTTCAAAGTGCTTAATCAACTTCGTTCTTCGTCCTAGTCATTTTTAAATAATATGTAATGTAGCTATATTCTCTCTTACGACATGTCTCTTTGGCTCATTGAAGAAAATAAATTTTATTTTGTTGATTCACAAAATTGTAAATTAACTTTTGAAATTAATGTTGATGCATTGTAAAATTTACAAAATTATAGTGGTAAGCATTAAAATTCAAATTAGAGTTAACACCTTTTGGCTTCGCACAGGCTCAAACTGGGGACCTTCAGTGTGTTAGACTGACGTGATAACCAACTACACCACGAAACCACCTATGTTTCATTGAAACATTTTAAATGATTTTAATAAAAGTATTTGTAATTGTATTTTATTGATTAGTTGTTATTCCATTTACATGTAGTTATAAATGTGAATGTTTCAATTGTTTGACTGATGAAAGTTTATTATTATATCAATTTTAATGATAGTTCATATGGTTTTAAGTAACACGACCTTTCGTGAAAAAGAATTAATTAATCCATCAGACTCATAATATGTGTCAGTTTTGAAAAAACAAAAATCTGTTTCAAATCATTTGTCCATTAAAAATACCAAAGAAAAATTTATTATTATTCCCCCCCCCCCCCAAGGTTACAATTATTTTTTAAACCTTTACCCACATATGCATTCCTCTGACTACTATTATTAAAAATTTATTATTAAATAATATTGATTTTATATTGGAAATTAACAAACTAACTATTAATATAAGAAATGTGTCAATATCAGTAAAGACAATTTTAAATTAGAATGATGGAGTAGTATATTTATATAAAATAGATTTCAGAAAAGAAAGAAAATAAGAATTAGGGGTTATGTTCAGAAAATAAGTAATAGATAATGTTGAGAATTTAAATGAATTCTAGTTAAGTAAAGTAGTTAACAGTGAATTTAATCACATATTTAAATTGGAGTGTTGTGAGAGTCAATTATGGCATGAGACCTAATTATGGGTTGAACACTTTTGGATTTTGCTACCTAATTCATTGTATATATAACAATAGTTAAAACTGAACCAAACAATAAATTGGTGTAGATAAGAGTGTAAGGTTTTAAGTTTTTGCTAGAGTCGAGCCAATGTCAAATCGGAAACAATTCATTTGACAATTTTAATTTAATATAAGATATATTTATTTGTTTTATTACCAAAGAAATAAAATTTCCATATTTTATACAAATATGGTAGTACTACACGAGTGAGTATTGAATTTGTAAATAAACACAAGGAATAAATTTGGTATTTGATCTTAAATTGTTTTTAATAAAAAGATTATTCATAGGACTTAGTCATAATCTCTTAATTCACAATACGAAGTTTTAGTTTGGAAAAAGAATTTTATGACACTTTAAACTACTACGTAATCATAACACAAATAAATAACGATTTTTTTTAATGTGAACATAAAAAAAAAGGTAGTATGGGACTATCCATTAAATTCCACTTCAACTATAATAAATTGAAAACAATATTCTATACTCCATTTACTCGGCCTCCACCAAAGATAACATAGATTTGTATTGTTTGGTAACTTATTCTCTTTTCAACAACTTCTATTCTTTTTCTTGCCTCCCACATTTGGCAATCACCCAGTTAAAGTATTTTATCCTTTACTTCCACACTCATCAAGATAAAAAGACGAGTCAGTCTCTCTATAAGACTTGAAAAGATGATTTATTCTATATCCCAGACTATGAACCTTCTGAAACGCTGATTTTTTTCGATTTCAGCAGTTCGCAATCGATTTTTATGGTTTTGTTTTATAGGTTATTATGTTTAATTGGACATGACACTGTTCCGTTTTCTCTTCAACTAGTCATAGCGGCATGTCTGGTACGGTTTTGATCGCAATGTGTCTATGGTCTTCAAAGTGCTTAATCAACTTCGTTCTTCGTCCTAGTCATTTTTAAATAATATGTAATGTAGCTATATTCTCTCTTACGACATGTCTCTTTGGCTCATTGAAGAAAATAAATTTTATTTTGTTGATTCACAAAATTGTAAATTAACTTTTGAAATTAATGTTGATGCATTGTAAAATTTACAAAATTATAGTGGTAAGCATTAAAATTCAAATTAGAGTTAACACCTTTTGGCTTCGCACAGGCTCAAACTGGGGACCTTCAGTGTGTTAGACTGACGTGATAACCAACTACACCACGAAACCACCTATGTTTCATTGAAACATTTTAAATGATTTTAATAAAAGTATTTGTAATTGTATTTTATTGATTAGTTGTTATTCCATTTACATGTAGTTATAAATGTGAATGTTTCAATTGTTTGACTGATGAAAGTTTATTATTATATCAATTTTAATGATAGTTCATATGGTTTTAAGTAACACGACCTTTCGTGAAAAAGAATTAATTAATCCATCAAACTCATAATATGTGTCAGTTTTGAAAAAACAAAAATCTGTTTCAAATCATTTGTCCATTAAAAATACCAAAGAAAAATTTATTATTATTCCCCCCCCCCCCCCCCCCCCCCAAGGTTACAATTATTTTTTAAACCTTTACCCACATATGCATTCCTCTGACTACTATTATTAAAAATTTATTATTAAATAATATTGATTTTATATTGGAAATTAACAAACTAACTATTAATATAAGAAATGTGTCAATATCAGTAAAGACAATTTTAAATTAGAATGATGGAGTAGTATATTTATATAAAATAGATTTCAGAAAAGAAAGAAAATAAGAATTAGGGGTTATGTTCAGAAAATAAGTAATAGATAATGTTGAGAATTTAAATGAATTCTAGTTAAGTAAAGTAGTTAACAGTGAATTTAATCACATATTTAAATTGGAGTGTTGTGAGAGTCAATTATGGCATGAGACCTAATTATGGGTTGAACACTTTTGGATTTTGCTACCTAATTCATTGTATATATAACAATAGTTAAAACTGAACCAAACAATAAATTGGTGTAGATAAGAGTGTAAGGTTTTAAGTTTTTGCTAGAGTCGAGCCAATGTCAAATCGGAAACAATTCATTTGACAATTTTAATTTAATATAAGATATATTTATTTGTTTTATTACCAAAGAAATAAAATTTCCATATTTTATACAAATATGGTAGTACTACACGAGTGAGTATTGAATTTGTAAATAAACACAAGGAATAAATTTGGTATTTGATCTTAAATTGTTTTTAATAAAAAGATTATTCATAGGACTTAGTCATAATCTCTTAATTCACAATACGAAGTTTTAGTTTGGAAAAAGAATTTTATGACACTTTAAACTACTACGTAATCATAACACAAATAAATAACGATTTTTTTTAATGTGAACATAAAAAAAAAGTAGTATGGGACTATCCATTAAATTCCACTTCAACTATAATAAATTGAAAACAATATTCTATACTCCATTTACTCGGCCTCCACCAAAGATAACATAGATTTGTATTGTTTGGTAACTTATTCTCTTTTCAACAACTTCTATTCTTTTTCTTGCCTCCCACATTTGGCAATCACCCAGTTAAAGTATTTTATCCTTTACTTCCACACTCATCAAGATAAAAAGACGAGTCAGTCTCTCTATAAGACTTGAAAAGATGATTTATTCTATATCCCAGACTATGAACCTTCTGAAACGCTGATTTTTTTCGATTTCAGCGGTTCGCAATCGATTTTTATGGTTTTGTTTTATAGGTTATTATGTTTAATTGGACATGACACTGTTCCGTTTTCTCTTCAACTAGTCATAGCGGCCTGTCTGGTACGGTTTTGATCGCAATGTGTCTATGGTCTTCAAAGTGCTTAATCAACTTCGTTCTTCGTCCAAGTCATTTTTAAATAATATGTAATGTAGCTATATTCTCTCTTACGACATGTCTCTTTGGCTCATTGAAGAAAATAAATTTTATTTTGTTGATTCACAAAATTGTAAATTAACTTTTGAAATTAATGTTGATGCATTGTAAAATTTACAAAATTATAGTGGTAAACATTAAAATTCAAATTAGAGTTAACACCTTTTGGCCTCGCACAGGCTCGAACTGGGGACCTTCAGTGTGTTAGACTGACGTGATAACCAACTACACCACGAAACCACCTATGTTTCATTGAAACATTTTAAATGATTTTAATAAAAGTATTTGTAATTGTATTTTATTGATTAGTTGTTATTCCATTTACATGTAGTTATAAATGTGAATGTTTCAATTGTTTGACTGATGAAAGTTTATTATTATATCAATTTTAATGATAGTTCATATGGTTTTAAGTAACACGACCTTTCGTGAAAAAGAATTAATTAATCCATCAGACTCATAATATGTGTCAGTTTTGAAAAAACAAAAATCTGTTTCAAATCATTTGTCCATTAAAAATACCAAAGAAAAATTTATTATTATTTCCCCCCCCCACCCCCCCCCCCCAAGGTTACCATTATTTTTTAAACCTTTACCCACATATGCATTCCTCTGACTACTATTATTAAAAATTTATTATTAAATAATATTGATTTTATATTGGAAATTAACAAACTAACTATTAATATAAGAAATGTGTCAATATCAGTAAAGACAATTTTAAATTAGAATGATGGAGTAGTATATTTATATAAAATAGATTTCAGAAAAGAAAGAAAATAAGAATTAGGGGTTATGTTCAGAAAATAAGTAATAGATAATGTTGAGAATTTAAATGAATTCTAGTTAAGTAAAGTAGTTAACAGTGAATTTAATCACATATTTAAATTGGTGTGTTGTGAGAGTCAATTATGGCATGAGACCTAATTATGGGTTGAACACTTTTGGATTTTGCTACCTAATTCATTGTATATATAACAATAGTTAAAACTGAACCAAACAATAAATTGGTGTAGATAAGAGTGTAAGGTTTTAAGTTTTTGCTAGAGTCGAGCCAATGTCAAATCGGAAACAATTCATTTGACAATTTTAATTTAATATAAGATATATTTATTTGTTTTATTACCAAAGAAATAAAATTTCCATATTTTATACAAATATGGTAGTACTACACGAGTGAGTATTGAATTTGTAAATAAACACAAGGAATAAATTTGGTATTTGATCTTAAATTGTTTTTAATAAAAAGATTATTCATAGGACTTAGTCATAATCTCTTAATTCACAATACGAAGTTTTAGTTTGGAAAAAGAATTTTATGACACTTTAAACTACTACGTAATCATAACACAAATAAATAACGATTTTTTTTTAATGTGAACATAAAAAAAAAGGTAGTATGGGACTATCCATTAAATTCCACTTCAACTATAATAAATTGAAAACAATATTCTATACTCCATTTACTCGGCCTCCACCAAAGATAACATAGATTTGTATTGTTTGGTAACTTATTCTCTTTTCAACAACTTCTATTCTTTTTCTTGCCTCCCACATTTGGCAATCACCCAGTTAAAGTATTTTATCCTTTACTTCCACACTCATCAAGATAAAAAGACGAGTCAGTCTCTCTATAAGACTTGAAAAGATGATTTATTCTATATCCCAGACTATGAACCTTCTGAAACGCTGATTTTTTTCGATTTCAGCGGTTCGCAATCGATTTTTATGGTTTTGTTTTATAGGTTATTATGTTTAATTGGACATGACACTGTTCCGTTTTCTCTTCAACTAGTCATAGCGGCCTGTCTGGTACGGTTTTGATCGCAATGTGTCTATGGTCTTCAAAGTGCTTAATCAACTTCGTTCTTCGTCCTAGTCATTTTTAAATAATATGTAATGTAGCTATATTCTCTCTTACGACATGTCTCTTTGGCTCATTGAAGAAAATAAATTTTATTTTGTTGATTCACAAAATTGTAAATTAACTTTTGAAATTTACAAAATTATAGTGGTAAACATTAAAATTCAAATTAGAGTTAACACCTTTTGGCCTCGCACAGGCTCGAACTGGGGACCTTCAGTGTGTTAGACTGATGTGATAACCAACTACACCACGAAACCACCTATGTTTCATTAAAACATTTTAAATGATTTTAATAAAAGTATTTGTAATTGTATTTTATTGATTAGTTGTTATTCCATTTACATGTAGTTATAAATGTGAATGTTTCAATTGTTTGACTGATGAAAGTTTATTATTATATCAATTTTAATGATAGTTCATATGGTTTTAAGTAACACGACATTTCGTGAAAAAGAATTAATTAATCCATCAGACTCATAATATGTGTCAGTTTTGAAAAAACAAAAATCTGTTTCAAATCATTTGTCCATTAAAAATACCAAAGAAAAATTTATTATTATTTCCCCCCCCCCCCCCCCCCAAGGTTACCATTATTTTTTAAACCTTTACCCACATATGCATTCCTCTGACTACTATTATTAAAAATTTATTATTAAATAATATTGATTTTATATTGGAAATTAACAAACTAACTATTAATATAAAAAATGTGTCACCAGGGGGATTCGAACCCTGTACCTCCTTGAAACTGTACATGCCTTACCACTAGGCTAGAGAGGTTGTTGTTGAATGCTTATGCAATGAATAGATATTAATCTAAATATTGATTAAGATAAATCAATGAACTAATTGAGTGGTATGTCTCCGTTTTGGATACGGACGGATGCGTTAGAAAGATAACGTAAAGGGCTATTATTATTGTTCCATTTTATAAAATATTATGTGATTTATAAATGCCATGAATTTTATCATGATGAAAATTAAATATTGTTGTTATGTGAAAGATGAAGTAACATGATTAAAACTCTACAAAGATGAGTGAGGAAACCTAGGAGAATGACATGATTAATAACTTAGAAATATGATCTAGGTTATGGAACATATGTGATATATGTATGAGAATACGGTATTCATTCGTACGACGCTTATGTGAGGTCGTGGACGAATTGTTACCATGATTGAGAATGAGACGCATTGTATGGAACATGCCATATTATTATTTGTGTATTATGGTGAATGAAGTCACCTATGATTGATGAATTTGTTATGGTTCGTGGAACCAATGTTTTGTGGAACCGATCATGTATTCAGAATGTGTGTTTTTCTGTGGTGGTACACATCTCTATTGGTATGCTTAGATGAGTAAGCATTGGGATGTGGGACCAATGATTCGAGCCTCAATTGGGTTTGAGCCCCAACCATGGCGGACATGGGGGAAAGGTGGACACCTATGTGGGTTAGAGTCCCATACGGTGAAAGATACCCTAGGTGGGTTAGAGTCCCGTACGGGTGATGGTTCTTAAAAGTGGGTTTAAGTCCCATAGGGGAACCGGATATCCACCGCGAAAGTCGAATCATACGGACATGCGTGAACCAAGCCTTGGCCTAGACGTAGGTCCGGTTGGGGATCGATGTTGCGTGAATCTGAATAATGATCGTGGTTGAGTTATGAGAACTCAGATGCATGTTGCCATACAATTGCGAGATAGTTTCCCCATCGCTCAAGTCTTCGTTCCCTTGTTGACTTGAGTTGGATATGAGTTGAATATCGATTAGAATACCCTGTAGAGCCGAGTGGACCCATAGGATAGGAGAACTCACTGAGATTATTATCTCATCCCATTATTGTTGTTATTTTTCAGGTATTCTTTACAGGTTGAATCTAAGAGAAACTGTTATGGATGTTTCAAGGGTTGTTGTTCATCATGATCTTCCGCTGTGGAGTTGTGTGCAATGAAGATATTGTACATAGTTCTTAGATTTTTATTGTTTAGGCATTATTGTATAACATGTTCCATTGATGTTTTAGTTTGGACATGTATATATTGATGCCATTAGGCACTTATGTTGTGACAGTACCAAGATTTAACACTTGTATGATATTATTCTAGATATATATTATACGGGTTGTTACAGTTGGTATCAGAGCAGGTCGATTCTCGACCTAGCCTTGAAACATCATAAGTAAATCTATTCCTGCCTCATATGTGTGTTTAGCCAACATGATTCTTAATATCATTGTATATAGTATTGGGCCTGATCAACCTAATATTATGTGCATGGTAGGTAGGATCATGGTTGAGCGACCACGAGGACTTCGAAGTGTGGGTTGAACTTGTGCTTTGAGAATAGGCTCAAGCCAAGAGTTAGAAAGTAAGGAGAACTTGATGGCCCAGTTGAAGTTTCAGAGGAGTTATGATTTGGGTATTATGGGATTGAAGAGTAGTGTATCATCCAAGCGATTCTGCGGTGTTAACAGAGTTAAGAAGTTGAGGATCTCTATTGGATGAATTGTCAGAATTTTGAGGAATGAGTGAATTTGTTAGTGGAGTAAGATATACTCAATAATATGGAATAGTATTGTGAATAATTTCGTATGGTAAAGTAGAAAGGATGGTTATGTTACACATATGTCATAAGGTTTGGAAGTGAGGTAGTGTATCAGTGTTTCAGTTTCTAAGGCCACTAAAATATTTTGGAAGAACGAGAGTACTTAATGGAATATATATATTTGGAATGGTACCTTGCAAGTGGTTGAAGACTTGAGGGATAAGGACGTTCAGTTTTGTTGGGAGCCTAAGGTAGTGGTGAAGTCTAAGAAGAGACTCGAGGACATGGTTGCCTATTCCAAGTGAAACATGTATGGACCAAATGGAGGTTAGAAGATAAACCAAGTATGTTCAGTTTTAGAAGGGAAATCGGATTTGAGATAGCTCGTCAGCCGTTCAGTGTTAGTAAGAGACCATTATGGAATGATGAGTTACCTAAAGATCAATTATAAGAGTTTGTGTTGGAGGCAGATAGCGCACATTATATAGTAATGGAAGCTCCAGTGGGTTTTGGTTGTATGAGAATTGGTTGAGGATAAGAGCAATTAAGTTGGATTTAAGGACTTCTAGTAGAATGGTTTTTGTAATTGGAACGGAGAGAATTACCATAGGGAGACAAGTGAACACCGAGTGCGGAAGTAGTGTGGATGTTGCAATACAACTGTTGCAATGGGGCACATTTTAGATAGAGGCACAATGGGACCATTAAGATTCATTAAGACAAAGTTATGGGCGTGTAGTTGATGATTGTTCACATCGAGGATTTCTGGAGTATGTAGTGTGTAACACCCGAGGTCGGAGAGGCCGAAGAGTGGTTACATGTAACATCCGAGGGCGATGGAGTGGTTGTCGATGCATGATGCATGACAATGAGACACTCCTAGCAGCTTCTAGGGGAAAAACCAAATTCACATTGGAATGAGAGGGATCCTGAGGCTGTGCAGGTATGAGACTACATGGTTGAAAGAAGGCTTATAAGGATTAATTGGTACTACCTATATCAACAAGATGCATCTTCTTTTCGGTATCCTAACCAATAAGAACTCCATATTTAAGCGTGCTTGACTTGGAGTAGTATTGGGATGGGTAACCTTCTGGGAAGTTTCCTGGAAAGCGTGCGAGTGAGGATAAAACATGTTGAAAAGGCCCGTGTTGATTTGTGGGGTTAGTTGATAATCCTGAAAGCAGTCTGGGGTGTTACATAGTGGAATAGAGGAAGTTAAACCTTGGTGTTAAGAGAAGTATGTGATAGCAGCATTATGGTCATAAGTAAGTGTAATGGATTCCTTGTCTTGAGATGGATGTAAAGTAACATACATTTTGTTGAGCAGTGAGTCTTGTATTCTAAGAAGTTGAGCTGATGATAGACAATGAATGATAAGCTAAGCTGGAGCATGTGGACTAAGTGTAGAATGTGGAATATTTTATGTTGTAAGAGTTTATTGGGGGGCAATGAGGATTATTCGTGGGGAGTTATAGAGACAAGTAACCCCGGTATAATGCAGCGGGTAGTAGGTATTGGTTTAGAAGAAAATTCTAGTCATAATTGTGTGGCAATGATAAGGTTCACCTTAAGTTCATTTTATTTCGATTGCAAGAGTAATATGGGCTTATTGGAAGTCTGGTTGTTATTTATCTTCTTGAGGAGTGTTTGGTTGGTTGATCCCGGAGTATAAACATTCACACAGTGTTGGAGCTAAGGATATTTTAAATGTCATAAGTGTACCGTTGTGGATGTACAAATTGAGGATGGAGTTGCAAGTCACCGCAAGTCAGATTGGTAGTTTTGAAATTGGGATTTCCGAAGGTGTAGTGCATAGTTGGTCATCTGTAGAGAGTTCATGGAAGTCAGACGCGTGGGAAAACCAACCTGGTAGACCATGCTCAGTTTAAGTAAGTTTGGGAAGTACCACTATTATGATTATGAATAACTGTACGGAACGGATTTGGAAGAGACCTACTAAGTGGTGATCTGGAAGAGATTAGCTAGGTATGTGGTATAATTGATAGGGTGTGAAGCGGTTGGTCATGGTATGAAATTGATTGATTCATTTGGATTCATAGCCTTAGATGTAAACTCCCTGAGAGTGGTAATGGATGTGTACGATGATACTCTACCCTATCGGAAGGATTCATGAGTTATACTTCCCAGGAGGAACGAGAATCAGTTATTCCTACGGTTAAACATGTAACTCGGATGGTATGTTAGTAAGAGCATGAGCTAAGATTATGGAAGATGGGACAGAATGATTGAGATGAATGATTTTGGATACAAAGTGAAATGTTATCTCTAGATGTGTATGGAATATTTTGTGTGACTCTATGAGGTGTATGGACACTCATAGTTATGTTCGAGGTTGTTTAAGTTCCTTAGAAGTGGTGTTTTGTTGATGATTTAAAGTCCTTGACGATGTTACCTTGTTAATGGCTGAGATTATGTGTCGGGAGAAATATTGAATGAATCAAAACCCTATGAGAGGATTTGATATGAAATATAGTAACCAGAACCGAATGTTGTCAAACTAATTTGGTTTAGCTACATCGAACACATGATGAATTTGGATGTTTTATGTTTTGTGGTTGTAGTAATGTAACCCCTGGATACCTATCTTCTGAAGAGTGTTGGTCTTATTCTACACTTCTGTGAGTCATCAAGGAAGTTATTCTACTAATGGAAGTCGGTAAGGTTCTAGTACCATTTTGGACGGTAGGCACTCTGGAGGATAATTGTGTTTCTATGTAGACTGTCATCTAACCAGTAGTGCCTAGGAATCCCGAGTGTTCCACTATTGGGATCAGAGTATCACAATGGAAGGTGATGGATGAAAGAGCTCAATCAAGTCTATGGGGATCAGGGAGATAGTTTCTCGTAAGAATGGAGGTAAGGATGACAGTAAGATAATCTCGTGCTAATGGTTCTATCTTATTGGAGTAGTACGAGAGAAGGGAAACGATTGGAGTAGAGGCTTGCAGCATGTAGCATTATGTTTTGTGTAACTTAGTGCAAGGAAGGGAAGTCGTGGTTTCCGGGAAGAACGTGACCCACTGATGTTGAGCGGTATATAAGAGGAATTATGTGGAAGCAAGTTTAAATGTTAATCCAATATCAGAATGAGATTGTGATGGAAATCAAGAAGTTTCGAGAGTTCATGAAAGAAGGAAAATTGTCAGCAAGGACAAGTTAGAAGAATGAGTATGTCAGAGGTTTGGAATCGAAGAGAGGTTCCCTTAAATGCTCAATTAGTTGTTTGGTATAGGTTAACCGGTTAACACTGAAACAGAATTTAATTACTGTCTGTACAGAATATGTCACCAGGGGGATTCGAACCCTGTACCTCCTTGAAACTGTACATGCCTTACCACTAGGCTAGAGAGGTTGTTGTTGAATGCTTATGCAATGAATAAATATTAATCTAAATATTGATTAAGATAAATCAATGAACTAATTGAGTGGTATGTCTCCGTTTTGGATACGGACGGATGCGTTAGAAAGATAACGTAAAGGGCTATTATTATTGTTCCATTTTATAAAATATTATGTGATTTATAAATGCCATGAATTTTATCATGATGAAAATTAAATATTGTTGTTATGTGAAAGATGAAGCAACATGATTAAAACTCTACAAAGATGAGTGAGGAAACCTAGGAGAATGACATGATTAATAACTTAGAAATATGATCTAGGTTATGGAACATATGTGATATATGTATGAGAATACGGTATTCATTCGTACGACGCTTATGTGAGGTCGTGGACGAATTGTTACCATGATTGAGAATGAGACGCATTGTATGGAACATGCCATATTATTATTTGTGTATTATGGTGAATGAAGTCACCTATGATTGATGAATTTGTTATGGTTCGTGGAACCAATATTTTGTGGAACCGATCATGTATTCAGAATGTGTGTTTTTCTGTGGTGGTACACATCTCTATTGGTATGCTTAGATGAGTAAGCATTGGGATGTGGGACCAATGATTCGAGCCTCAATTGGGTTTGAGCCCCAACCATGGCGGACATGGGGGAAAGGTGGACACCTATGTGGGTTAGAGTCCCATACGGTGAAAGATACCCTAGGTGGGTTAGAGTCCCGTACGGGTGATGGTTCTTAAAAGTGGGTTTAAGTCCCATAGGGGAACCGGATATCCACCGCGAAAGTCGAATCATACGGACATGCGTGAACCAAGCCTTGGCCTAGACGTAGGTCCGGTTGGGGATCGATGTTGCGTGAATCTGAATAATGATCGTGGTTGAGTTATGAGAACTCAGATGCATGTTGCCATACAATTGTGAGATAGTTTCCCCATCGCTCAAGTCTTCGTTCCCTTGTTGACTTGAGTTGGATATGAGTTGAATATCGATTAGAATACCCTGTAGAGCCGAGTGGACCCATAGGATAGGAGAACTCACTGAGATTATTATCTCATCCCATTATTGTTGTTATTTTCCAGGTATTCTTTACAGGTTGAATCTAAGAGAAACTGTTATGGATGTTTCAAGGGTTGTTGTTCATCATGATCTTCCGCTGTGGAGTTGTGTGCAATGAAGATATTGTACATAGTTCTTAGATTTTTATTGTTTAGGCATTATTGTATAACATGTTCCATTGATGTTTAAGTTTGGACATGTATATATATATTGATGCCATTAGGCACTTATGTTGTGACAGTACCAAGATTTAACACTTGTATGATATTATTCTAGATATATATTATACGGGTTGTTACATTTTGCTACCTAATTCATTGTATATATAACAATAGTTAAAACTGAACCAAACAATAAATTGGTGTAGATAAGAGTGTAAGGTTTTAAGTTTTGGCTAGAGTCGAGCCAATGTCGAATCGGAAACAATTCATTTGACAATTTTAATTTAATATAAGATATATTTATTTGTTTTATTACCAAAGAAATAAAATTTCCATATTTTATACAAATATGGTAGTACTACACGAGTGAGTATTGAATTTGTAAATAAACACAAGGAATAAATTTGGTATTTGATCTTAAATTGTTTTTAATAGAAAGATTATTCATAGGACTTAGTCATAATCTCTTAATTCACAATACGAAGTTTTAGTTTGGAAAAAGAATTTTATGACACTTTAAACTACTACGTAATCATAACACAAATAAATAACGAGTTTTTTTAATGTGAACATAAAAAAAAAGGTAGTATGGGACTATCCATTAAATTCCACTTCAACTATAATAAATTGAAAACAATATTCTATACTCCATTTACTCGGCCTCCACCAAAGATAACATAGATTTGTATTGTTTGGTAACTTATTCTCTTTTCAACAACTTCTATTCTTTTTCTTGCCTCCCACATTTGGCAATCACCCAGTTAAAGTATTTTATCCTTTACTTCCACATTCATCAGGATAAAAAGACGAGCCAGTCTCTCTATAAGACTTGAAAAGATGATTTATTCTATATCCCAGACTATGAACCTTCTGAAACGCTGATTTTTTTTCGATTTCAGCGGTTCGCAATCGATTTTTATGGTTTTGTTTTATAGGTTATTGTAGCGGTGTATTCGTCACCATCAGAAATATTGATTAGATCCGAGGTAAAATAATACAAAGATAGAGTCGCCACCACACTTCTATTTATCCAGAGGAATGGCTAGAAAGTGAACAAAAGCCTAAGAAGTTTTACGCAGAGAAAACTAATAAAAGGTCAGAGATCTGGGTAAGGGGGTTGGTTATGCAGAGGGAAGGTGTTAGGCACCCAATGCATCCTAGGTACTCCTAGGGAGCCCTTCTCACAACTTTTTGTAAAAATATTTGTTATGACATATGTTTGTGCAAACATTGATTGAAATGATGAGAAAAGAATGTACAAGTTATTTACAATTTTTGATTTGGATGGATGATACCCATTGCCTACGTGCCTTATCATGAAAGAATAAGGATCAAAACCCCGTAGTTCGGGTAAAAAATTTCTAAAAGGTAAGTGGATTGATTTTAAACAAAAGCCCTAAGGTCTTTCATTATCCACGGGAGAAAACTCAACCTGAAACAACTATCCACCATGTGAGAAAAGCTTCAACATGCTAGTGAGGGTTTAACCCTATAATAAGCATGGAAGTCTTACAATTCAATCACTAAGGATGCGGTGAGAATTACATCAACCACTAAGATAATTGAGATCTATGGCTAATGCATGAAAACTTGATTAAGATATGGTTATTGGAACCACAAAAGCAATTGAGTGAGTGAAATTAATCAATTAGAATTATTCACAAAGATAGTCAAAGTTGACATTAGAGTTCAATTCAGAAGAAGTATTATGAATATGAAGTTTGAAAATCAAAGGCTTAAGGCCTAGGTTTCTAGTTTGAACACAAGTGAAAATGTTTGCACAAACAAGATATTTTGGTTTTTTGGATTAAAATGAATCAAAGCATGGTTAAGGGTGAGGGTTAAAGGATAAAGCCACAGGCAAGGTTGCTTTCTCAAAATCATAGAGATGATTCAAGTAAGTTCCTCTGGAATGGGGTAAGCACAAGGCAAAACAATGAAGCAAGTAAGCAGAGATAACAAAAATAAATGGAAACCGGATGCCAATTAATGGGCTTATACCAGACTCACAAAACAAAGGTGGATACCAGATGCCAATCAATGGTCTTATACTAGCCTCACAAAAGCACAAAAACAATGGATACCAAATTCCAATCAATGGTCTTACATTAGTCCCACAAGGAAAACAAAATGCAATAAGCAAAAGGAAATAAGTTGCCAATATATGGTCTTACACTCAACTCCAAGGAAATGGAATGCCACTCAATGGTCTTAAATCCCACTCCCACCAAATCATAGGAAACAAATGTCAATCAATGGACTTACAATTGACTCCTCAATGGACAAAACAAAACCAGATCATAGGAAACAAATGCCAATCTATGGACTTACAATTGACTCCTCAATGGACAAAACAAAACCAGATCATAGGAAACAAATGCCAATCTATGGACTTACAATTGACTCCTCAATGGACAAAACAAAATGTCACAAAGTAATGAACAATGATCATGCAATGATATACAATTAATGCTCAATGATGAAAACAAATGCACAGAGGCACACAAACAATTATGCACAGATGAACAAATAAGCAATCAAGCAATCAGTTAGCACACACTATACACAAATCAATAGGCTCAAGCAAGGTTAGGCTTTAGAAACAAGCCAACCGGAATGGGGTGTTTTGAGCTCTTAACCCTAACATTGAGAGTTAGGGTGAAGCAGATGAAATGGAGATGAGGGGTGTGCCTCATAGCTCTTATCCCTGGCCTGGGAGAGCTTTAATCAATAGAAAGTGTGGGAGTTCAGAATGAGGGAACTCTTCTCCATATATGATTGACTCTATAAGATCTTGGGTTCTTATTCACAATGCATCAACACATGGTGTGAGCAAAATGAATGACACAACTGAATAGCAGAGGATGGATTACACATCCCTTTTATCTGCCAATTGCCTCTTAAGAGGACTTAACCTGCTTGGCACAAAATTAAACAAACAAGAACATGGCCTCTTAAGGAGGGCCTCAGACAGGTGCCTACCAATAACAGTAGGTCTTCCAGACTACATGAAGATTAGGGATTATACCTAAGTGGTTAAGCAACCAAGCAAAGCAAAGTTCAAATGAACTTAAAGCAACTTAAGTACCTGTGGAAACAACTAAACAAATCAGTACAATACTCAGACAAACAGACAACAATCAATAACAAACAGACAATCCCAATGTACAAAGTATAAGCCATAAGGCAAACACAAGTGAGTTATCAACAACCTACAAAACAGCAAATGTTAGCAATCAAAAGCAAATATCAAAATCCAAATGATGAAGCATCATCAACCATGGAACTTGGATGCTTAAACCTGCAATTCAAAGCTCACATGTAAGCAACAAACCACTAGGTCAAGGCCTAGGGTCAAAGATGGATAAAAAATTCAAAACAGGAGCTGAAATTCAACACATTGCAACTTCAAACACATATTAACATGTCCTAAAAAGGTTCACATCAAAATCATCATCAAAAGCATTTCATGATCAAAAGAAGTCAAAGACAATTTCAAAGCTCATATATGATCATCATGAATGAAAATTCCAAATCAAAACAGAAATGATTCAAATAATTCTGGAAAAATTCATGAACATTCAACACATTCAACATTATCAACATACATAAAATCAGAAACATCCAAGATCATTTGGCATGGAAATTAAATGGTACAAGTTGGACAATCAATTGTGTGACACCAATTGTCACACCATGTTAACACAAGCATAAAACAGAAATGGTAAATGAGAAAAATACCAAACCAAGCCTAACACATCCATTAACATGTCTAGAATCATCATGTAAAATTTCAAGTCCATTGGATTAAAAACAAGCATTTCGTGATAGAAAGAGTAAGGCAATGTCATAAATGCACATGTGTTCAATCAACCTAGAGCAAAATAAATTTCCAGCCAGGCACAACTTTCAAACTCATGATCATTAAAAACTAGACAAAACAAGGATCATTTTGCAAAACATTGGGAGTGATTTGGTGCATTTTTCAATTTTATATGATTTTATGAAGTTAGCATACAAAATGAAATTCAAATATGTGAAGCATACATGGAAATGGAGGGAAAAGGCAAAAAATGAAATGATTTGAATAATTTTGCACTCGGCCAGAATCGAACTAGGTAAGAATTTGAAAGTGAAGCACGCGCCAGGCCAAAACGACACCGTTTTGCCTGAAAACCCTAGTCCGTCGCTAAGCGCCAGGATCCGTCGCTAAGCGTGGATATTCATCTTCTTCGTGAAGAAGACGATGAACAGTGCATGAACTTCAAACATTTTTTTCCAGAAATCCAGGATGAGCACATCATTCCAAAGCATTTTCGATGGAGATCAAAGATCAACTAATAACTAAGCTCAAATCATCAAGAACAACAAGAATCGAGCAAAATCACTTTTGGATGCAAAACTTTAAACACACATAACTTGCTCAATAATGCACCAATTCACACGATTTTTAGATCAGAATCACCAGGAGAACAAGATCTACCAGAATATAGCAATGAATTTCAAAATTAAGAGGATCGAAAATTGACCTCTTGAAGAGTAGAATCTTGAAAATGCACGATCTACAGCTTGTATTGATCCAAATTCACTCCATAATGCTTGCAATGATGTTTGATGAAGAAAAGGAAGCTTGAACACGTGTAGATCTAGCTAAATCTTGAATTTCCATTTTCAACTTCATGAGCTTCAACCACTTGATTCTTGCACGAATTCAACAAAACAGCACTTGATCTGCACTAAACCAAAGCTAGGGAACAAGAATATGAAGTAAAATTGCAATGTTATTTGAAGAAAATTTGAATTTATGAATGGAAGAAATTTTTGGAGGGAGAGAGAATTTTTGGATCTAGAAATGTGAATTGTGATTAACCTTTCCCAATTCTGTTATGATTAGAGTATATATATGCTCTACTAATCACCTTGCTAATCCATGTTTAGTTTGGTTAAGTGAAATAAGGTGTTTTGCAAATTTTTGAAAATGCATGGTGCATGTAGTAACTACACGTGAACAGTACCATTCCTTTGATCATTTTCACTTAAAATCCTTTTTTAAACTCAATGGCAATGGTAGAAAGTCCATACAATGCACCATTTTTGAATTTTGCAATTTCCCTCCAAAAAAGGCATGGAATAGCAAGTGATTATGTGAGGAGATTTTATGTAATGTGATGCATGATTTGGAAATTAGAGGTCAAGAGAAGAATAATGCAAAAAGAACCACTCAATTTGGAGCTTTGGTTCAAAAGATATGGTCACTTGAAATCCCACTCATTTTCCAGTTTTGGAAACTTTTGACTTGACCTCAAATTCTTCAACCTTGATCTTTGAAATGATGAATAAGCTTGATTTGGACATGAATGGGATGAAGAAACTCAATTCCCACCTTCAAAACCCACAGTTGACTTTTTAGTTGACTACATTGGTCCTTAGATGACCTGAAAATGTTCTGATGAATTAGGGGCCTCAACCACTTGGGAACTTGCTCCAAAATGAACCTATAGCTCATATAAGCTTCATGAAATGATCACATGATCCATATCTCAAGAATAACCACCATCTATTGCTCAAGGAATGCCTTTGATGTGCTTGACCTGCAATTGCTTCAGTTGCAAGTAACAAGGGTTAATGACATATTTTTGTACATTTTTTGTTAGTTATTAAAAGAAAAACAATGATATATATATGCAAGTAATGCTTGGTGACCAAGAACCAATCTCAAGAAGATCCCACCCACAGGGAAGGAAGCAAGAAAGCTCAAAGATCCTTGAGGCTATGCAATGCTATGATATGATATGATGAGGGATCTTAGGGACAAAATTGGGATCTTACAGATGCCCCTATTTAAGGTCATTCTAGTCGGAGATATGAAGGTTAAAATCTTCGTCTCGACGCGGTAGAATGGGCTTAAATAACAACAATGAGACAAATTTTGGTCCCTAAGAGACCTCATGATGCAAATGGCATGAATGCAAAACAAAACTCTGTGGGGATATATGTCCACAAAGAAGGAAAGAACAAATGGATAAAAAGAACAACTCCCATGAATAGTTCATTCTATGGGGTGAAGACCCTACTGGGGACAAAGAATTGAAAAATGCGTGAGCAAGCCATAACTTGAAACTGGAGACTATACTGGGGAATAAAACTGACACTAGGGAAAAAGTTTCCAAAGGGGACAAACCATTGGAAAGACCTACGCTGACTCAACAATGCGTGTATTGGGGAAAACGCCAACACAGCAAAACTATCCACAAAGGATACTTCGGATAAAAATCTGGAACAAAACTGGGGAAAGATGAACAATCATCCCTGCCGGGGAACAATCCAACTAAGGGACTCCACAGGGGACAACCTGCTGAAGAAGCAAGGCTGGGGATATCCAAAAGGAAAACTCCCGGGGAAAAATAACAAGAATGAGGTGTTACCGGTTACTGAGTAACAAGCTCAAAAAGACATGTGATCTGAACACCGGTTACTGGGTGAAAGAATAACACGCTCAGGAAGAATGAATATCTAAGACCGGTATAAGGGTGAGAGATATCAATCAACCAAACATCTGAGGAAGACCTGAAAAAGGTACAACAACTCAGGAAAATCTGACTCCGCAGGGGACCAAGGTCATAATAGGGAGCAAAAAGGAAGGAACACCAGGGATACCGGTTACTGGGTATATAATAGGTGACCGACCGAAACATGAATTGGGGTTTACTTCCAAAACACTCATCATCCAAAAGGAGGCTTTGAAAAAGCAAATTGACTTAAAGGATGGACATTCGATTCCACAACAGGAAAACGAATCTTATTCAAATGGGGAAGGACAGAAGGCTTCAACCAAATAGCGCATGAGATATATTATCCATTACCGTCAGAACGTGGATAGTATACTCGCATGGAAGGAACACCAGGGATACCGGTTACTGGGTATATAATAGGTGACCGACCGAAAACGTGAATTGGTTTTTACTGCCAAAACACTCATCATCCTGAACACAAACTTGTTAAAGGATGGACATTCGATTCCGAAAAAAGGAATACGAATCTTACTCCGCTGGAGAAACAATCAAAAGATTTTGACCAAGGAGTGCATGAGATATATTATCTATTACCGTCAGAACATAGATAATATACTCGCATGGCAGGAACACCAGGGATACCGGTTACTGGGTACATAATAGGTGACCACCGAGAATCAACAATTGTTACCAACAACAACAGGGTAAACGAAAGACAATGCTGAGGATAAATTGCAAGCATACGGCAATTATCCAAGAGACATATCACCGATTACTGGGAGATAGGCTCAAAAAAGGGTAGAGAATGAATATTTGATTCCGCGAAGGAACAACGAATCTTACTCAACTGGGGAAACACAACAGGCTTCAACTGAAGAGTGCATGAGATACATTATCTATTACCGTCAGAACGTAGATAATATACTCGCATGGAAGATTATCCACAACCGGTTACTGTGTTAACAAAGGATAAATCATCCGAAAAGAAAGGCATCGGGATACCAAAACTAGGTATATAATGATGATCGATCAAAGGGAGCAACAAACATCACCAACAAAAGGGTAGATGAAAGATGACTCACTGGGAAAGCATTGATAAAAATCAATGATCCGGGGAACAAATCACTGGCAAACGGTGAAAGAACATGCTGAGGATAAAATTGCTAGCATACGGCAATTATCCACAAGAAGGAAACAACCCGCTGGGGATACAATTGCTTACTCAGAGCAATTACCAAGAAGAGGGAGGGAATATCAACATCGAATACTGGATGAAGATAACCACAAAGAGGGGATTACATCTATCGAATACTGGGTAGAAAACCATAAAGGATAGGACTTATAACTACCGGATACTGGGTAGAGGCCACAAACTCTGCGTGGGGAGAGAAAGGATCACTACTCCGCACAGGGGAACAACAAATAGGGTTTATAACTACCAGCTATTGGGTAGAAAACTACAAACTCTGCTAGAGAGCAAGAAAATCGGATTTACGACTACCGAATACTGGGTAGAAAACCACAAACTCCGCTGAGGATAGAGTGAATGATTGCCGGTTACTGAGCAAATATCCATCTATTCCACAGGGAAGCACAAACTCCAATGGGGAGAAAAACAACAACATAGGATTTACAACTACCGAATACAGGGTAGAAAACCATCAAATCCACCAACAATCAGAATGAACCACAAAGGTTACCTCTGCTAGGGGAAAGAAAGTAGGATTTATAACTACCGAATACGGGGTAGAAAACCATAAAGATAGGACTTAAAACTACCAGATACTGGGTAGAGGCCACCAAATCTCCGCTGAGGATAAGATGAATGAATTATTCACTTATATGACAGGGAAGTACGAGAGACAGTTGCGAAAAGGAGCCAATTTAGGATCAAACCAAAAAGGCAAACTGAATCAAGACTCATCCTAATGAGGAAATAACTCAATAGGGAAATCCATCCCAATATATGTGTTGGGAGGAAACGGAAACAACCGTCATCCACGAGGATATATCTCAGTGGGGAAATGCAGAAGGAAAGACAGACACTTTCTGCTTATGGGGCTGACTCTATATTGAGAGATTAGACACCCGACATCCGCTTGGGGAGACCTACTGGGGAGATCTATATCACCAAAAGCAGGAGACAACAATCAAAAGATATATGGCAAAAATGCAACATGAATATTTGAATGTTAATGATTATGCATGAATATGCGTGTTTTATGTTTGATGAATGCTGACAAAACAGACATTTCTAACACAAACAGGCCCAGGAAAATAAACACTCGGTACTACACCACAGAAGAGCAAGCCAAGATTACCAACTGGAGAGTATCCAATCTGCTGGAGATCTAAATGCTAAGAAGCAAAGATCCTGGAGAATCAGAGATATCAGGAAAACACCAAATCTCTGAGTGATGGATCACCAACCAATCCGGCTAGGGAAGGAAGCCATCGCACAGGCGGAACAGTCACAACAATAACTCATGCTAAGGAGATCCAGATATCAACAAGCAATAGTATCTCTGTTGGGGAAGAATCAACAGTCTCGGCTGGGAAAGAGGAGCTCACTACACAGGCAAAACTGCCACGAAAGCAACTCTACTGGGAATTTGATATATTAGGAAATCACCAAATCTCTGCAGGGGAAGATCATCACAGATACAAACCGCCATGCCACCGACCCAATGGGGATCTACCTGAAGAAGAGAAGGAGAGTTGGGGATCAACCACCAAATACTGAACCTTCCACAAGGAAAACCACAATTGCTGAGGAGGAAAGAATCACTGCTCTGCTGAAGGGAGGGGAGGTGAAAACCTTAACAAGCGCTCTGATGGGGAGAGTCCTAACAAAGGCTTTGTTCAACAAAATCTGTTCGGGAGAAATCCCAACAACAACCTTGCTTGGGGGAAAAACTCAACAGAAGCTCTGCTTGGGGAGAAGACCCCAACAACAATCTGGAGAAAGAGGATACAGCCATGCCAGGAATAACGAACAAATGTCTTACCCTGTTGGAAATCATGCCACCTTTGGGAGAGCACTGAGAAATTCTTAGGTATCCTTTTATCATTGTGAATAATCACTTTGTTTAAAAACAATTTTTTTAAAAAATTTGTTTATTTAAAATAATGACATTTTATCAATTAAAACATGCAAAACATTTGTTGAATTGAAACAAATAAGAGTGCAAATAATTGGATAACAGCTCAAATAAATTTGATAGAATGGTAGTCTGCAAATGGAAAGACTCCATAGATCTTTACAAATTTGAAATCTGTGATGTATATTGGAAGAGGGCTACATTGAACACAATGACCATTTCTCTACCAATTTGAATCCGATGTATTTGAAGCTTCAGTTGACGATGACTGAGCAAAATCTCTGACGAAAAGACAGTTGTAGAACATAAAGTCTTGCCAGGATGCAGTTACTTGCAAAATCCCTAATTTTTGCCTAGATTTCCCCAGGGTGAGGTACTCAATCTAGCGGGATGCAAATATACTTTTTTTTCAAGTCTCTAATTTTTGCCTGGATCGCCCTTTCGGGTTTTCAATCCACCGAGACGCTCTTTTTTGCCTAAGTCGCCCTTTCGGGTTTCAACTTAGCGAGCTATTCTGTTTTTCATCTAGGCGAAGTATTTCTTGATTGCATCTGAATTCACAGGACAAGTGAAATCCTCCCCATCCATTGTTGTAAGAATCAAAGCACCGCCTGAAAAGGCTCTCTTGACAACATATGGACCTTCATAGTTTGGAGTCCACTTGCCCCTGGAATCGGGCGCGAAAGACAAAACTTTCTTGAGCACGAGGTCACCTTCTCGGAACACACGAGGCTTGACCTTCTTATCGAATGCTTTCTTCATTCTTTGCTGATATAACTGACCATGGCACATGGCAGTCAATCGCTTCTCTTCAATCAGATTCAACTGGTCGTAACGACTCTGAATCCATTCAGCATTAGTCAACTTGGCTTCCATCAAGACTCTCATTGATGGGATCTCCACCTCTACTGGGAGAACAACCTCCATGCCGTAAACAAGAGAAAAAGGGGTTGCCCCTGTTGAAGGGCGGACATATGTACGATATCCATGCAAAGCAAATGGCAGCATCTCATGCCAATCTTTGCACGTAACAACCATCTTCTGGATAATCTTCTTGATATTCTTGTTAGCAGCTTCAACAACCTCATTCATCTTGGGTCTGTAGGGAGAGGAATTATGGTGTTCAATCTTGAACTCAGCGCACAACTCTTCCATCATCTTATTATTCAAATTAGATCCATTATCAGTAATGATCTTATCTGGCACACCATAACGGCAAATAAGTTGATTCTTGATAAACTTCACGACCACCTACCTGGTCACATTCGCATACGATGCGGCTTCGACCCATTTGGTGAAGTAATCAATTGCTACGAGAATAAACCTGTGTCCGTTGGACGCTTTCGGTTCAATCATGCCAATCATGTCAATTCCCCACATGGAGAAAGGCCATGGTGATGAAATCACATTCAGAAGTGTCAGAGGAACATGAATCTTATCCGCATAAATCTGACATTTGTGGCATCTTTTCACATATTTGCAGCAGTCAGACTCCATTGTCAGCCAATAGTAGCCTGCTCTCAACATCTTTCTAGCCATGGCATGTCCATTGGAATGAGTACCAAATGAACCCTCATGGACCTCAGTCATCAACAGGTCTGCTTCGTGTCTATCCACGCATCTGAGCAGAACCATGTCAAAATTCCTCTTGTAAAGCACTTCGCCATTGAGGTAGAAACTGCCTGACAATCTCCTCAAAGTTTTCCTATCTTTCCCAGATGCCCCAGGCGGGTAAATCTGACTCTGCAGGAAATTCTTGATATCAAAATACCAAGGCTGATCATCTTTGACTTCTTCAACTGCAAATACATGAGTTGGTCTGTCCAAGCGCATCACAGTGATATTGGGAACTTCATTCCAATACTTCACCACAATCATGGATGCAAGCGTAGCAAGCGCATCTTCCATCCGATTATCTTCTCGAGGGATATGATGAAAGTCAACTTCTGTAAAGAACGTTGAAATCCTCCTCGCATAATCTCTGTATGGGATGAGACCTGGCTGATTCGTATCCCATTCACCCTTAATCTGATTAACAACAAGGGCCGAATCACCGTAAACATCAAGATGCTTGATTCTCAGATCAATGCATTCTTCCAATCCCATAATACAGGCTTCATACTCAGCCATATTATTCGTGCATTTGAAAGTTAGCCTTGCTGTAAGAGGAATATGTGTGCCCTGAGGAGTAATGATTATTGCCCCAATACCATTTCCGTACTGATTTACAGCGCCATCAAACACCATCGTCCATCTGGAACCAGGTTCCGGACCTTCATCAAGTGTAGGCTCATCGCAATCTTTCATTTTCAAATACAGAATCTCCTCGTCTGGGAAGTCATACTGAACAGACTGAGGATCTTCAATCGGCTGGTATGCCAAATGGTCAGCCAAGATACTACCTTTGATAGCTTTCTGAGCTCGATACTCGATATCATACTCAGACAACAACATCTGCCAACGGGCAATTCTCCCAGTTAAAGCAGGCTTCTCGAAGATATACTTGATCGGATCCATTCTGGATATTAACCAAGTTGTATGATTTATCATGTACTGGCGTAAACGCTTAGCAGCCCAAGCCAAAGCACAACACGTCTTCTCAAGCATTGAGTATCGAGACTCACAATCAGTAAACTTCTTACTGAGGTAGTAAATAGCACTTTCTTTCTTTCCTGATTCGTCTTGCTGACCAAGGACACAACCCATTGAGTCTTCAAGAACAGGCAGATACATGATCAGAGGTCTTCCTTCTACAGGCGGAGACAAGATCGGCGGTTCAGACAGATACTCTTTGATACTGTCGAAAGCTCTCTGGCAATCCTCGGTCCAATCATGAGACTGATCTTTCTGGAGGAGCTTAAATATAGGCGCACATGTGGCAGTCATGTGGGATATAAATCTGGAAATATAATTCAAGCGGCCAAGAAAACCTCGGACTTGCTTCTCAGTTTTGGGCGCAGGCATCTCTTGTATTGCTTTGACCTTTGCTGGATCAACCTCAATACCTCTCTCACTGACTATAAAGCCCAATAACTTGCCAGAACGGACTCCAAATGTACATTTGTTGGGATTCAGACGAAGCTTGTACTTCCTCAAATGCTGAAAAAGCTTCAACAAATGTTCAACATGTTCAACTTCCGTTCTAGACTTAGCAATCATGTCATCGACATAGACCTCTATCTCCTTGTGCATCATATCCTGAAACAAGGTAGTCATAGCTCGTTGATACGTGGCTCTGGCGTTCTTCAAACCGAAGGGCATCACTCGATAACAGAATGTTCCCAAAGGTGTGATGAATGTTGTCTTCTCCATATCCTCGGGTGCCATTTTAATCTGATTATATCCGGAAAATTCGTCCATAAATGAGAAGACTTTGAATTTAGCTGTATTGTCTACCAACATGTCAATGTGTGGTAGAGGGAAATCATCTTTCAGACTAGCTTTATTCAAATCACGGTAATCCACACACATTCAGACTTTTCCGTCTTTCTTAGGCACAGGCACAATATTGGCCACCCATAGAGGATATGTAGAAGTCACCAGAAACCCCACATCAATTTGCTTTTGAACTTCCTCTTTGATCTTCACTGCCATATCTGGATGAGTTCTTCTGAGCTTCTGCTTCACAGGCACGCACTCAGGCTTCAAAGGCAAGAAATGTTGCACAATATCAGTATCTAGACCAGGCATGTCTTCGTACGACCAGGCGAAGATATCAGAATATTCTCGTAGCAAACTGATCAACCCCTTCTTGACAGACTCTTCAAGGAGTGCCCCAATCTTCACTATCCGAACACAATCCTCAGACCCCAAGTTGACTGTTTCCAGATTCTCAAGGTGCGGCTGAATAATCTTCTCTTCGTGCTCAAGGAGACGGGAAATCTCATCAGGAATCTCTTCAACATCATCTTCCTCTGCCTCAAATACAGGGAATTCAAAATTGGTAGATGGCGTTGGATCATTATGTTCAATGGGTTTTAGAATCAACCTGCATAATGATTTCGGATAATAAAAAACTTTAGAATTTAAACAAACAAATCATTATGCAGATGAAAAGCCGATTTTATTTGTTTTTAGGGTTTTTTGTGATCACCGATTTCATGCAAAAAGCAAAAAGTGAAAACAATTGGAAAAACAAATGTTTAACATGCATTTATTGAATGAAATATCATTGTATATATGATGCCAACAATGTCATCACTTCTCCTTTTGGAATGGGAGAAGGGTTTTCAAACAAAGTAATTATTTACTTTGATCTATGAATGACTGTAGGAACATCTACAGCGACCCAATTGTGGCAGATCCCGCCAGGGATAACAAAGTTGCCGGAGTCCTCTGCATCCTCTTCCAAGATAGCAGCAGCTTCCTCACTCTGATCGGTGTGGATGAAACCTCCACTCTTGAACAACCCTTTGTCGTTGAAGACCCCAGAAGAATAGCCAATGCCAGCCCGGGACTTATTATCTTCAAGCTCAATCATCTTCCCTAATCCAGCAACTGCACCACATTCAATGGCCAGTTTCGCATCTCTATAGGAAGAAAATGAAGGAGACTCCTTCTCAATTGGCTCAGCAATAGATAAAGCTTGGAAAGGAGTTCCAACTTCATCCTCAGCATCAATGTATGAGAAAGAAGACAAGTGGCTTACCAGGAGAGCCTTTTCTCCCCCTACCACAACCAGTTTCTTATTCTTGACGAATTTCAGCTTCTGGTGTATAGTGGATGTCACGGCGCCTGCCTCGTGAATCCATGGTCTACCAAGGAGACAGCTATAAGATGGGTGGATATCCATAACCTGAAAGGTGATTTGGAAATCACTTGGTCCAATCTTGATTGGGAGATCAACTTCCCCAATCACAGTCTTACGCGACCCATCAAAAGCTTTCACAACAACACCATTTTGCCTCATGGGAGGCCATTGATATGACAATCTGGAAAGAGTGGTCTTCGGCAATACATTCAGAGAAGACCCAGTGTCCACCAGCACATTGGACATGGCGTCATTCTTGCAATTCATAGAAATATGTAAAGCCATGTTGTGGTCTCTTCCCTCCTCAGGGAGATCAGAGTCACAGAAACTCAAATTGTTACAAGCAGTAATGTTTGCAACAATGCTATCAAATTGTTCAATTGTGACGTCGTGATCAACATATGCCAAATCCAGAACTTTCTGCAGAGCCTCCCTATGGGGTTCTGAATTCAGAAGCAAAGATAGCACAAATATCTTGGACGGCGTTTGTAGAAGCTGGTCTACAACATTGTACTCACTCTTCTTGATGAGCCTCAGCATCTCATCACAGTCTTCATTCGCAGTGCCACTTGGGCCAATAGAAGAAAGAGTCTTTTGTACAGAGGAGGGTTTAACAACAGGTGCCGGATTCAGAGCATTCACTGCATTCCCGACCGGACGCTCAACGGAGTCAGCAACTGCCTGAGGCTTCAGGGGTGCAGAAAACACACGACCACTTCGGGTCAACCCGCTGACATCAGCAATATTCACAACAGAAGATGAAGGCTACGACACTTCTTTCCCATCTTCAACAGCAACAGCATTGTACCAAAAGGGAATTGCTTTATCCGAAGAATAAGGCACAGGGCCTGCAGGCTTAATAATCAGGGCAGGAGAAACCTTCTGCTTGCTGCCATCATATCGAATGACAACAGGCTCAGGGATCCTGAACACCGGAGATATCACATTCACCTCTGGCTCATCTTTATCAACATTCCTGTTCTGAAGAATCTCAATGGTCCCATCATCTAGCAATTCTTGCAGATCCTTTCACACTTGGCGACAACCCAATCTATTGACAGAACAGATACGACATTTGTCATGGTCGTGCTCCAGATGACTGTAGTCACACAGTAGACGATGCAACTCAACCAATGACTGTCGAATATGGCTAACATATTTGACCTTGTACTTGCCAGGACAACCCTGGACCATGTTAACTGATTTCCCATGCCCGGGCAATGGGTTCTTTTTAACATTGGGGCCTGAGTCCTCAAAGCTCAGAATGCCGCATCTCATAAGGTCTTGAACCTTAGTCTTCAATGGAAAAAAAATTCCACATTATGGCCCGGAGCGCCAGAATGGTAAACACAATGTTAATCTGGCTTATACCACCACTGCGGGTTAGCAGGTATAGCCGGAGGATCCCTAGGAGTAATCAATTTCTGCTCTATTAAAGAGGGATATAGCTCTGCGTATGATACAGGAATTGGATCGAAAGTGATCTTCTTCCTTTCATAACTCGTACTAGCTGGATTACTGCGAGGCTGATAAGCCTGCTACCGAGGGCGAGGTTGCTGATATTGCTGGGATTGTTGTTGATTGTGTTATTGATGATGATATTGATGATGTTGATACTGTTGAGAATTATCCCTGAAGACAGGTGCTACATTAGCCACCTGATGCTGATGACTGGCATGACGCACAGGCTTCCTCTTGGCAGAGGGTCTTCTGGGTTTAGCATGGGATTGCACAACATGTGCCTCTCTCTCTTTCTTCTTAAACGCCCCATATCGTTTAGAAGAGCCTTCATCTCTAGACAAACGTCCTTCACGGACTCCTTCCTCCAAACGCATCCCCATGTTCACCATTTCGGTGAAGTCAGAGGGAGCACTCGAAATCATCCGCTCATAATAAAATGAACTAAGATTCTTCAAAAAGATCTTAGTCATCTCTTTCTCTTCTAGCGTAGGAGTAATCTGAGCTGCCAACTCTCGCCACCTCTGAGCGTACTCCTTAAATGTCTCTTTATCCTTCTGAGACATGGCTCGCAACTGATCCAGATCGGGAGCCATATCCACATTATATTTGTACTGCTTGACGAAGGCTTCGCCAAGATCATTGAAGGAACGGATATTAGCACTGTCCAAACTCATGTACCATCTGAGTGCAGCACCAGACAGACTATCCTGGAAATAGTGAATCAGCAGTTGGTCATTATCCGTTTGAGTAGACATTTTCCTGGCATACATAACCAGGTGGCTGAGCGGGCACGTGTTCCCCTTATACTTCTCAAAGTCCGGGACTTTGAATTTGACAGGTATTTTCACACCGGGAACTGTAGCACCTCAAATTTGCACCCTCCCATTTGTACATTCATTGCATACTAGGTCATAGCATTAACCATGTCCACTGCATAACATTGCATTGTCCATGTGCCCAAGTGCAAGCTCAGTTGATGAACTAGGTCAACTGATCAGGAGAATCAGGCAATCAAGCAAGCATGTGCCGTTTTCATTGAGACAAAGCCCTAGGGTTGATTTTTCAAGCTCATATGGTCCAAGGATCCTTTTGAAGTGGTTTGGCCAAAGATTGGATGCTCAGAAGTCACCAGTCATTGTTCAGTCAACCAGAAACCCTAGAAAGTCAACTGTAGTCAACTGTGGTCAACTGTGCCCGATTTTATGGATTGGAAGGTGGGAAATGGTTTGAAAGGCCTCATTCATGTCCATATAAACTTCATTTGACATATCAAAGACCAAGGTTGAAGGATTTGAGCTCAGACAGAAAATTTCCAAAAAATAGCAGGTGACCTCTAATCTCAGCTGCCCAAAATGGAAACTTTTTCTCCTCAAAATAACTTCATCATACAAGCTTCAAATGGAATTTTGGCCAACATGAAAGTTGAAGATCTTGTCCTCACCATTCCAAAAAGTCCAAGAACTCAAAAATCCCATGTGTGGTTTGCAAAATATGGCTCAGTGAATTTCAGAAAAGACCCGTAATCAGGAGGCCATAACTACCACATGGTTTGTCCAAATTGCAAGTTCTTTATATGCACAAACTCCATTTGACATGTACTTCAAAGGTGCATCATTGGATTTTTCCAAAAATGGCCAAGGCAAAAAGTCACTTTTCAACTGGACTGTTAAATTGAACCAGGGGCAAAATCGTCCAACTTGTGAAATATTTGGAATTTTGAGATGGGACCTTTTGTAACACCTCAGGAATGGCATTTGGAGTGTGTTTGAATCCTCATTTCATGGCTAGGCCTCATAATTTGAGTTTTGACTTGAAGAATGAAAGTGCATAATTGGACTCTTTTCCATCAAATGGTGAAATTGCAAAGTAGGCATCCAATTGAAGTGAGAATTGTTTCTACACATTGCATATGGTATTTTGGACATGTTGGAACCAAAATTGGGATGCTATTTGGACTGTTTTGAAGAAAGGGCATTTTTGGCCATTTTGAAGAAAATTGCACATTTGCTTACAATGCCAATTTGGATTAAGGGCTTGTTAATCATGATTAAAGGCATGGTATAAAAGCTTAATGACGGCACAAACGTAACAGAATTCTCATTCACCAAATTTTCAGATCAAAATCATCAAAAAACTCCAAGAATCTTCAAGAACTCACAAGAGCCAAAATCCAAAAATCTCCACAAAACCTTGATCAATTTGGATTCTTCTTTTTGCATTGATTTCCTATTGTCCATTACTCCATCTGTTTGTGCAAGGAAGCTACCATAGCCGCGCCATACACCACTGTACAAAGAAGGTCCTCACATGGTGATTTCGAATTGCAAGAACTAGGAGCACAATTGAGCAAAACGGAGCTTCACATCACTCTTCCTATAGCCAATATTGTTGCTGTTTTGCCAAAGCGTGCACCGATTCGTCCCGAGCCACAACCGCCATTGCAGGATGTTTGAGCCTTGAGCTTTGTGCTACGCACACCAGTGTTTGATTATGATTGTACACTGTTGATCATTATATTGTTGTCTGATTATGAATGGGATGCTGATTCTGTTTGACTTTTGTACAGGTACACTTAGTTGCTCAGTTCTCTTAAGAACTTGCATTGCTTTGCTTATAAGCAATTGGCATTGAGGTATAGCTTCCTAACTTCATGTAGTCTGGAGACCCGGCTGTTACCGGGCCGGGCGCACTGTCTGAAGTCCTCCTTAAGAGGCAATGCTTGTGTATGTTTATATTTGTCCCAAGCAGGAAAAGTCCTCATTTGAGGCAATTGGTGGAAGGTAGGGATAAGAAATCTATCCCCCACTATTCAGTGAGTCTTCTCCTTGCTCCCATTACATGGTTGTAGCATTGAGATCCAAGCCCAAGATCTTGTACATTGTACAGTCGAGTCTATGTCCTGAGCGTAGAAGGGTCCCCCCATTCTGGACCCACGCTCCCTTGTCTGATGCTCTCTCTGACTTGAGATAGAAGCAATGAGGCACACCCCTCATCACCTTTCATCTAGCTTCACCTTAGCCCCTCAATGGCAAGGTTAAGAGCTAACCTGACCCCGATACAGAGGCTTGTTTGTTGAGGTTGATATGACCCCTCGACTAAAGCCTAACCCTGATGTTTGAGCCCCTTGTTGGTGTGTTTATTTCATGCTGTATATGTTTGTGTGGTGTGATTGTATCCCCTAGGTTTGCTAGACTCCGCGTAGTCTCATTTGCATGTCAATTAAGGTAGCACGGTTCCTTCGTATAGGACTTCCTTTCTTGCTTGAGCTTTCCTAAAACACAAACAAACATTATCCCCTCTTAAGGATACGTTAACTCCTTCTACTACAGGTGAGTAAGTCTCCAAAGGTCGAGCATCCGGTAGATTGCGTAGTGACGTTATCCACTTAAAAAACACAAACCAACAGGAATAGTTTAGCCGAACTACGACAACTCTGATTCTCATGTCCAGATGAGATACGTAGGCACGAGATGCGATGTCTTGTCGAGTTTGACTAACAACTAACACTAATTCTTTTCTCTCGCCCTTGTTGCGATTGAGACCTCCCCCTTCTCTTGCCCTAGTTGCAATCGAGACCCTTCTTCTTGTTGTGTGCTTGGAAGCTGATGTAAGTCCATCGAGTGGCATTCGGGTTCCAGTGTGTGTGTTTTGGTTCGGATGCTGATGTAAGCCCAGTGATTGGCATTCAGGCTCCATGTTTGCCTTCTTGCGTGTGTTTTGGTTCGGATGCTGATGTAAGTCCAGTGATTGGCATTCAGGCTCCACGTTTGCCCTTGCCTATGTTTGTTTGTGTGCGTGTTAGCCGAGCTACGGATGCTCTGATTCTCCTTCGTCCAAGGAGATACGTATGCATAGGATGCGACATCCTAGCGAGCATGTGTCATTTCCCTAGTCCGAACTACTTTGACTCTGATGTCTATGCCTGATAGACTAAGTAGGCCCAGGATGCGGTATCCTGCCGAGTCAGTCTCTCGTTTTCTTGTGTCCCTTTCAGCCTGTGTAGATGTTTGTTTTGAGCAGTGTTTTAGCAACCATTTTCCTTCCTTTTGTGCGTGGATCCCGTCGAGTACGACGGATGCGTAGGGGTGCTAATACCTTCCCTTCGCATAACCGACTCCCGATCCCATTCTCTTTGGTCGCGAGACCATGCTTTTTCCAGGTTTACTCTGAGCGTTTCCTTTCCCTCTTTTGGGATAAATAACGCACGGTGGCGGCTCTGTTGTTCTTGTTTTCCCGCCGGTTTTTCGCGTAATGCGACAGCTGGCGACTCTGCTGGGGATATCTAGAGAAGTTGACCTGTGCTGGTCCTTCTTCCCTAAGCGAGTCTCTCCTAGCGCTCTCTAGGTTAGGGCCTTGGTTGTTATATGCTGCTTTATTTATTGCATTCATTTGTATATATGTGCATTTATTGTTTGCATTTATTGTGTGCATTAATGTTTGCATTCATTCATTTTATCTGCTGTGCTGGCTGTGTGTTCTCTGATTGGGGGTGGGTGATACTCGAGGTAAAAGGCCCAATACCCAGGCTATGAGTGCAATCTAGGAAACCTAGGAATAGAGTGATTCATGGGAAGCGGGTGGTGTACGCCACTTAGCGGAACATTGATATCACGAACAGTTCAGACTCTGATGGGGTATTATCGGTGCATACATCTGGTGTGCACAGGATGATATTCTTGAAAGGGTTGTTTATCCTGCGTTTCTCTCGACCTTACCCTGGCCTAGATGACACCCGTGAGTGGGGAGGGAATGATCATTTTAACAGGTACAGATGGTGATTGTTGGTGACTGATGGTGACTGTTGGTGACTCAGTGTGTTGCTGTTGGTGACTCAGTTCCTCAGATTGGGTTCAGACGACAGTTGACCAGTTGACTTTGAGTTTCAGATGATTGTGATCAGAATTCAAGCCGAAGTTTTGATCCTGTGTTCAGAGATGCACAGCCTGCCAGTCGTGTCTGCATCATGTGCATCATAGCATGTTTATTTTTCAAAAGAAACGCAATGAAAAAAAATTTAAAAAAAAAAAAAAAAAAAAAAAAGAAGAAACTAATCCTTGCATGCATATCATTTCTCAGGTACATTCCAGAGCTTGATTCATTGATAGAGATGGCAACAGTTCCCGAGCCGAAGCGGAAGACTTATTCCTACATTTTCCACCGTGAGCCTTTGACATCTCTAATTGAGTTGAGTAGTCTTGTGACCAGTGATCGTCTGAGGGGGTTCGTGGATCAGTATGGGGATATTATGACTCTGTTGAAGATGGTAGTCGACCCGGTGCCGTTACAGACGCTTCTTCAGTTCTATGACCCAGAGCTTAGATGTTTCACTTTCCAGGACTATCAGTTGGCGCCTACTCTCGAGGAGTACTCCATTCTGTTGGGTGTCCCTGTTCGGCATCAGGTTCCTTTCCTGGACGTACCGAAGGAGGTTGACTTCAGGGTTATTGCTAAGGCTTTGCATCTAAGTATCCGAGATATCAGTGATAGTTGGAAGACCAATGGGGACGTTGTGGGCCTACCCTTGAAGTTTCTGCTGAGAGTTGCTAGAGGAGAAGCAGGGAAGGGGAATTGGGGAGCTTTTCATGCCCAGCTTGCTGTGATGATCTATGGGATCGTCCTGTTTCCTAGTATGCCCAACTTTATTGACTATGCTGCAGTCTGCATCTTCATTGGAAGGGATCCAGTTCCTACTCTGTTAGCTGACACTTACTATGCTATCCACAGTAGGCATGGTAAGGGTGGGGCCATCAGGTGTTGTCTCCCACTGTTGCTCAGATGGTTCATGTCTCTCCTGCCAGTCAGTGGGCCGTTTGTCGATGCTCAGAGCACTTATAGGTGGACTCAGAGGGTGATGTCTCTCACTTCATATGATATCAGATGGCAGTCATACCGGATGGATGTGCGAGATGTTATTATGAGTTGTGGAGAATTCCGGAACGTGCCACTTGTGGGGACCAAGGGTTGCATCAATTACAACCCAGTTCTTTCCCTTCGCCAGTTGGGATTCATTATGAGTAGAAGGCCACTTGAAGCTGAGATAGCTGAGAGTGTGTATTTTGAGAAGAAAAATGACCCTGTTAGATTGGAGCAGATTGGAAGAGCCTGGAAGTCCATTGGTGTCAGAGATGGATCCATTTTGGGGAAGAAGTTTGCCATTGCTATGCCTGATTACACAGATTGGGTGAAGAAGAGAGTGGAAACTTTATTGCTACCCTATGATAGGATGAGTCCGTTGCAAGTGCAACCACCCTTGATTCTTGCTAGTACTGTGCCTGCTGAACAGTATAAGCAAGCTCTGATGGAGAATCGTCGCCTGAAGGAGAAAGAGCAGGATGCCCAGATGGAGTTGTACCAAGCCAAAGCTGAAAAGCTGAACCTGTCTCATCAACTCAGAGACGTCCAGAGTGCAGATGTTGGGGGAGTCAGGAGTAAGAAAAGATCTTATTCAGAGATGGAAACCCTGCTAGATGCAGAGCACAGAGAGTGTTTGAGGTTGCAGAGATCTGAAGCCGGTTATCTGAAGAAGATCAGAGACTTGGAGAAGCAACTCAGAGACAAAGATATCCAGTTGAAGAAGGAGGTCGACCAGAGACTTGCATCAGATACCCAGCTTGGGGCGGAGGTTATTGAGCTTAGAAGACAGTTGAAGGAGAAGATCACTCCCTTGCCAGAATGTTCAGAGTGTGAACTGTTGATAGACCAGTGTCACTACTTGAAGACGCTCATTCCTGGAAGTAGCTTGTCTTAGCTTGTATTTCCTGATGTTTATGTTATGAATCACCCCCAGGCTTGTTGGGTGGGATTCATTTGTTGTACTTTGTTGGATATTTGGATCTTTGTTGTATGATCCAGTTGCTCATTTATAGATGAGATTCTCTTTACTCAGTACTCAGTTGTATGATGTTTCTGTATCTCCCTGTTACTTTGTGTTGTTGCAGGTTGTCATTTCTTGAGATGAATCAGGCTCTTTGAATACCTGAGAGATGATCATTATCATATGCATCATATGCATTAGCATCATACACATAACATTTGCATAACAGGTGTTCTTAAGCCGACTTCTCACTCTGGTTCCTGTGTCAGGCAGGATAGCTGATCAGCGACCACACCGGTACTCCACAAGACTCAATCAGCGAAGAAGCATGGATCAGGTTCAGGCTGAGATGGCTGAGATGAGGGCGAACATGGCCCAATTTTTGACAATGATGCAGGGGGTTGCTCAGGGTCAGGAGGAGCTCCGTGCTTTGGTTCAGAGACAGGAAACGGTTATTCAGGCGTCTAACCATGGTTCACCTATTGCTCCACCTGGTTTCGAAAATGCCAACGTTGCTGCTGCTCCTGTTTATGGTTACGCCACTGGAGAAGAACTCAGGGGTATAAGGGTTGATGGTCAGCCTCTTGCTGCAGAGGTTAATGCCAGAGCTACCAGGGCTCCGGCGCGTCATCTAGCTCCTTTTGTTGATAGACAAGAGGACATGTTCACAATGATGGGTGAGGACGATGGTGATGTTGCTAGAAATGAAGATAGGGATCGTAAGGTCGATGCCCTGGCTGAAAAGATTCGGGCGATGGAATGCCAGAATTCTCTTGGGTTCGATGTCACGAATATGGGGTTGGTCGAAGGTCTGAGGATTCCCCATAAATTCAAAGCGCCCACCTTTGACAAGTACAATGGTACTTCTTGCCCTCGCACCCACGTGCAGGCTTACTATCGGAAGATCTCGGCATATACAGATGACGAGAAGATGTGGATGTACTTCTTTCAAGACAGCCTATCTGGGGCATCTTTGGATTGGTACATGGAACTCAAGCGGGATTCTATCCGGTGTTGGAGGGATCTGGGAGAAGCTTTTCTCAGACAATATAAACACAATATGGATATGGCACCGAGCAGGACTCAGCTGCAGAGTCTGTGCCAGAAGAATAATGAAAGCTTCAAAGAATACGCCCAGAGGTGGCGTGAGCTTGCTGCCAGAGTTCAACCCCCTATGCTGGAGAGGGAGTTGACTGATATGTTCATTGGCACACTGCAGGGAGTGTTCATGGACCGAATGGGGAGTTGCCCATTCGGAAGCTTCTCTGATGTGGTAATCTGCGGTGAAAGAACCGAGAGCTTGATCAAGGCCGGGAAGATCAACGATGCGGGTTCCTCTTCATCAAAGAAACCTTTCTCTGGGGCACCTCGCCGTAGAGAAGGTGAAACCAGTGCTGTTCAGCATCGCCGGGGGCCGAACAGAAATCAGCATCAATATAGACAGGTCGCTGCAGTGACCATCCCTGCACCGCAACAACGTCCACCTCCTCAACGACCAAGACAACAACAACAACAGCAACAACGTCCTTATCAGCCGAGGCAGAGGCTGCAACCGGATAGAAGGTTTGACCCGCTACCTATGTCATATGCTGAGCTTCTACCTGAGTTGCTCAGATTGGGTTTCGTGGAGTTGAGAACTATGGCTCCACCGACTGTCTTGCCACCTGGGTATGACGCAAATGTCCGGTGCGATTTCCATTCTAGAGCACCCGGGCATAATATAGAGAAGTGTCGGGCTTTCCAGCACAAAGTCCAAGATTTGATCGATTCTAAGACGATCAATTTCTCCCCGGTGCCGAATGTTGTGAACAACCCTATGCCTGCGCATGGTGCTCATAGGGTAAACTGTATTGAAGGGGCTGAATCCAAGGATTTGGTGATCAGTGTCGAAGAGATTCAGACTTCTTTGCTGGTAGTTAAAGACCGTCTGCTGAATAGTGGTGTTCATCCGGGCTGTGATAGAGACTGTGTGGGCTGTGCGGAGGCCGAGAACGGTTGTGAACTACTGCGGGCTGGTATCCAGGGTTTTATGGATCAGGGCCATGTTCAGTTTGGTAGGGCCGATGACAGAGATCATGGGGCAGTGTCTACTGTCACTATCTTCTTCAAGCCAGCTGAAAGGCGTGCGCCTACAACCAGTGGTAATCCAGTTACCATCTCCACACCAGTTTCCACCAATATTCCTACAACCATCGTTGCTCCGGTAAGAAGGGCCGAGAATAATAATGCTGTGCCTTGGAGGTATGATAATGCCTACCGAAGCAACAGGAGGGCTGAAAACAGGGTCAAGCCTTCAAATCAAGCGCCTGTAACGATTTATGCACCTGCCAGTAAAGCTCCGGTCGTTGTGAGTCCCGCTGTGGACAATGTGGGTGGACCCGGAGGCTTTACCCGTAGTGGTCGGCTGTTTGCGCCTCAACAGTTGAGGGATGCCAATGCTGAGGCATCTGTTAAAGCTAAGGGCAAACAGGCCGTTGTTGATGAAGTTCCTGCTCAAACGAATGTGCCTGGTGGCTCGTTTGAAAAAGACGTGGAGGAGTTCATGCGGATAATAAAGAAGAGCGATTACAAGATTGTAGATCAGCTCAATCAAACCCCCTCCAAAATCTCCATTCTCTCTCTGCTGTTGTGCTCTGAGGCACATAGAGACGCCTTGCTGAAAATGTTAAATATGGCGTATGTACCTCAGGAGATTTCGGTCAATCAACTTGAAGGTGTAATAGCTAATGTGAGTACCCGACACGGTGTAGGGTTCACAGATCTTGATTTGACACCTGAGGGGCGGAATCACAACAAGGCCTTGCACATCACCATGGAGTGTAAGGGGGCTGTGCTGTCTCATGTCCTGGTGGACACTGGTTCTTCGTTGAACGTGCTGCCGAAGCAGATCTTGAAGAAGATACCGGTTGAAGGGGTTGTGCTGACGCCGAGCGACCTAGTGGTTCGTGCATTTGATGGATCCAAGCGTTCCGTCTTTGGTGAAATCACTCTGCCTATAAGGATCGGTCCGGAGGAGTTTGACATTGTCTTCTATGTCATGGACATCCAGCCTGCTTATAGTTGTCTTCTGGGGCGTCCATGGATACATGCAGCGGGAGCAGTCTCATCGACTCTCCACCAGAAGCTCAAATACGTCTGGAACGGTCAGATTGTGACCGTGTGTGGCGAAAAGGACATCCTGGTGAGTCATCTGTCCTCATTCAAATATGTTGAGGTGGATGGCGAGATCCACGAAACATTGTGCCAGGCGTTCGAGACGGTGGCTATTGAGAAAGTGGCCTACGCTGAGCAGAGGAAGCCAGGTGCTTCAATCACTTCTTACAAGCAAGCTAAGGAGGTGGTTAACTCTGGTAGAGCGGAGGGCTGGGGCAAGATGGTGGACTTGCCTGTCAAAGAAGATAAGTTTGGCATCGGTTATGAGCCTCTCCGAGCAGAGCAGGGGGCAGCAGGTCCGAGTACCTTCACCAGCGCTGGGCTGATGAATCATGGTGATGTCTTTGCTACTGAGGGTGAAGATGTCGACAGTGATTATGATCTCGACTGCTGGGTTCGCCCGAGTGCGCCAGGGGAAGTGATTAACAACTGGACTGCCGAGGATATAGTCCAAGTTACTCTTCAGACAGAGTAATTTTCTTTTGTTTTTCTCATTCTGCACAAAACCCTACGTTCTGCCCAAGACGTAGTGGTTCATTGTAGGGCCACATGTTTTCATTGTTTATCATTAATAAAGGACGTTTTGCAAACAATTTTGTGATCCCTGTCTTTCTATTTTGTTTTTCATTTTTTCAAAAAATAAAAATGGCAATGTTTTTGTTTTTGTGACTTTTTTGAACTCTTTTCTGAAATAAAGCATTAAACATGCAGAAATGATCTTATGGCATCCACTATGAACAAATCTGTTATGGCTCAGTATGATTTCGACAATCCCATCTACCAAGCTGAAGAGGAGAGTGATGAAGACAGTGAACTCCCGAAAGAATTGGCTAGATTGTTGAAGCAGGAGGAAAGGGTCATCCAACCTCATCAGGAGGAGTTGGAGATTGTGAATCTTGGCACTGAGGACGCCAGAAGAGATATCAAGATCGGGGCCGCTTTGAAACCTGAGGTCAAGAGCAGGTTGATTGAGATGCTGAGAGAGTACATGGAGATATTCGCCTGGTCTTATCAAGATATGCCTGGGCTGAATACTGATATTGTGGTTCATAGACTACCTCTCAGAGATGATTGTCCTTCGGTCAAGCAGAAGCTTCGTAGAACGAGTCCTGATATGGCAGTGAAGATCAAGGAAGAGGTTCAGAAGCAGTTCGATGCTGGTTTCTTGTCAGTAACAACTTACCCGCCGTGGGTAGCCAACATCGTTCCGGTGCCGAAGAAGGATGGCAAAGTCAGGATGTGTGTCGATTACCGGGATTTGAATAGGGCGAGTCCGAAAGATGATTTCCCATTACCTCACATCGATGTATTGGTGGATAATACGGCTCAATCCTCGGTATTCTCTTTCATGGATGGTTTCTCGGGCTATAATCAGATCAAGATGGCGCCAGAGGACATGGAAAAGACGACATTCATTACACCTTGGGGCACGTTCTGCTATAAGGTGATGCCATTTGGGCTGAAGAATGCCGGTGCTACCTATCAGAGGGCCATGACGACTCTCTTTCATGACATGATGCACAAAGAGATTGAGGTGTACGTGGATGATATGATTGCGAAGTCGCAGACAGAAGAGGAGCACCTGGTTAATTTGCAGAAGCTGTTTGACAGATTGGTCAAGTTCAAACTGAGGCTGAACCCAAACAAGTGTACGTTTGGAGTGAGATCAGGGAAGCTGTTGGGCTTCATTGTCAGTGAGAAAGGGATTGAGGTTGATCCAGCAAAAGTCAAAGCTATTCAGGAGATGCCTGAACCGAGAACAGAAAAGCAGGTTCGTGGGTTTTTAGGGAGATTGAACTACATTGCAAGGTTCGTATCTCACCTAACTGCCACGTGTGAACCGATATTCAAATTGCTTAGAAAGAATCAGGCCATCAAATGGAATGATGATTGTCAGAAAGCTTTTGACAAGATAAAAGAGTATTTACAGAAACCTCCAATCCTGATCCCTCCAGTTCCAGGGAGACCATTGATAATGTACCTGTCAGTTACAGAGACTTCGATGGGGTGTGTGTTGGGACAGCATGACGAGTCTGGTCGAAAAGAGCATGCCATATACTACCTTAGCAAAAAGTTTACCGACTGTGAAATCAAATATTCACAGCTTGAGAAAACTTGCTGTGCTTTGGCCTGGGCTGCTCGCCGACTGAGGCAGTATATGCTGAACCATACTACCTTATTGATTTCTAAGATGGATCCAGTCAAATACATCTTTGAGAAGCCGGCTCTCACCGGACGTGTTGCCCGTTGGCAAATGATTTTAACTGAGTATGATATCCAGTACACGTCTCAGAAGGCTATCAAAGGTAGTGTTTTGTCAGACTATCTCGCCGAACAACCGATTGATGACTATCAGCCTATGATGTTTGAATTCCCTGATGAAGACATCATGTATCTAAAGATGAAAGATTGTGACGAGCCTCTTGTCGAGGAAGGACCGGATCCTGATGACAAGTGGACACTGATGTTTGACGGGGCCGTGAATGTGAATGGTAATGGTGTTGGTGCAGTGCTGATCAATCCTAAAGGTGCTCATATACCTTTTTCTGCCAGATTGACGTTTGATGTCACCAACAACGAAGCTGAGTATGAGGCTTGTATCATGGGGATAGAAGAAGCCATTGATCTGAGGATCAAAACTCTTGACATATTTGGAGATTCAGCTCTAGTGATCAATCAGGTCAACGGAGATTGGAATACGAACCAGCCGCATTTGATTCCGTATAGAGATTACACCAGAAGAATACTGACGTTCTTCAAGAAGGTGAAGTTGTATCATGTCCCTCGGGACGAGAATCAAATGGCTGATGCATTGGCTACTTTATCCTCTATGATAAAAGTTCATTGGTGGAATCATGTGCCACATATTGCTGTGAATCGACTCGAGAGGCCTGCGTATGTGTTTGCAGCCGAGTCTGTTAATGCTATTGACGATAAGCCGTGGTATTATGACATCAAGAACTTCCTCAAGACTCAAGAGTATCCTGAAGGTGCATCGAAGAATGACAAGAAAACCCTGAGAAGGCTAGCTGGAAGCTTTTATTTGAATCAGGATGATGTGCTGTACAAGAGGAACTTTGACATGGTCTTGCTCAGATGCGTGGATAGACACGAAGCAGACATGTTGATGCAAGAAGTGCACGAGGGTTCGTTTGGTACCCACGCTGGTGGTCATGCAATGTCCAAGAAATTGTTGAGAGCCGGTTATTACTGGATGACTATGGAATCCGATTGCTTCAAATACGCTCGGAAGTGCCATAAATGCCAAATCTATGCTGATAAGGTGCATGTACCACCAAGCCCGTTGAATGTCATGAACTCGCCTTGGCCGTTTGCCATGTGGGGCATTGACATGATTGGGAAGATTGAGCCTACTGCTTCGAATGGACATCGCTTCATTTTGGTTGCGATTGATTACTTCACCAAATGGGTGGAAGCAGCTTCCTATGCCAACGTCACCAAACAAGTGGTTGCCCGGTTCATCAAGAAGGAAATCATCTGTCGTTATGGAGTTCCTGAAAGAATCATCACTGACAATGGTTCGAATCTCAATAACAAGATGATGAAAGAGCTTTGCAGAGATTTCAAGATTGAACATCACAATTCTTCTCCTTACAGACCAAAGATGAATGGTGCTGTAGAGGCTGCAAACAAGAACATCAAGAAGATTGTGCAGAAGATGGTCGTGACGTACAAGGATTGGCATGAGATGCTACCTTTCGCTTTGCATGGGTACCGTACCTCAGTACGTACGTCGACCGGGGCAACCCCCTACTCCCTTGTGTATGGTATGGAAGCAGTCCTACCAGTTGAAGTGGAGATCCCTTCTCTGAGGGTGTTATTGGACGTCAAGCTGGACGAAGCCGAGTGGATTCGTACAAGGTTTAATGAGTTAAGCCTTATCGAAGAGAGACGGTTAGCAGCTGTGTGCCATGGGCAGTTATATCAGAGAAGGATGAAGCGAGCCTTTGATCAGAAAGTGCGTCCTCGGGCATTCCAAACTGGTGATCTAGTTTTGAAGAGGATCCTTCCTCCCGGTACAGATAACAGGGGCAAGTGGACTCCTAATTATGAAGGTCCATATGTTGTGAAGAAGGTTTTCTCCGGTGGAGCCTTGATGCTTACAACAATGGACGGTGAAGATTTTCCGTCCCCTGTCAACTCAGATGTAGTCAAAAAATACTTCGCGTAAATTGACCCGCTGGACAAAAAGAACAAAAGAGTCCAGGCAAAAAAAGGGCATCCCGGCGAACCAAAAACAGAAAGAAAAGGTTCGGGCAAAAATTAGGGATATAAATGAAAAGAATTGGTACACCCGGTAAGTCGAAAACCCGCAAGGGCGATTTAGGCAAGAATGGGTATCCCGGTGGATTGAAGACCCGAAAGGGCGATCCAGCCAAAAGAGGGATTAAAGCGAAGACTACAGTCTGAGTTATCTGTACTTCATCGCGCTTCGTCAGCTGCCATCTTGAAAGATGTGATCGGTCCAGTCATTCTTCTCAGAAAGCAAGGGGTTGGGAGGAAAACTGATGATCTGTGGGTTATAACAGAATTGGGAAATAGTGGATGCCGTATTCACATTGCCATTAGGATAGTTTATTTTCCTTTTGTGCGCAATTACCTCTTTCTAGGGATTGCTTCCCAATGTATTTGCCTTTTCGGGCACATTTTCAATCAATAGAAGTTGTTATTCAGATAAATAGCTCTCTTGTTTTTATTTTTACTGTTTTGTTTGCAAAAACGTCCGAATTTTTGATAAACATTGCATATAATAAAACATGGAGGCTTAACAATAACTTGCGGAAGGATAAAACATTTGAAAATCACTTTGAATGTTGAGGGCACTTGAGCATATCTTGTCCATGTACCCCTGGAGCATTGTGTTTTGCTGTTTTACAAGTCGACATCTGTAAGCTTTTCCCCAGCAAGTTCTTCTCGGAGCAAGTTTGATATCTGTCAGAGCTGTATTCCCCTGCGGAGGTGTCTGTGGATGGTATCTTCTTTCCTCAGCAGATGTAAGGACTGCATATCCCCAACAGGCCTGTGTTGGCAGATTTCCCCCAGTTGAGATCCCCACTGAGTGCCTGGCAGACGTTTCCCCAGGAGTTCCCCCCGGCGGATTTTGTCATGAGAATGTTGTTCCCCAGCAGTTGGGTTTGTGATATGTTATCCCCAGCACGACCGTGAGTGCTTCTCCCAACAGGGTCGTGAGGGTCTATCTCCAGTATGATATGATGTGCTATCATCCTCACCAGAGTTGTTCGCCTCAGCAGAGTGGTGTGGGTTTGTTCTTCGGCAAGTTCCCCGAGTGGAGCGGGTTCCATGAAATATTTCTCCAGCAGAGTTCATCCTACTTGTGGATTGGACGAGTTTTCGTGGCGGATCGGTATTTGCATCCCCAGCTGAGCTTAGTCTACCTGTGGATTGTGTGGGTCGTCCCTAGTGGAGTAGTAGTTATTCCCCAAAGCAGAGTGGTCCTACCTGAGGTTTGGTTAAGTCTTCCCCCAGCGAAGTGGTATATGAATCTCCGGTAAAGATGTCTTGTTACTCCCTGGCGAGTACTATCCCTGAAGAGTTGCTTGGTCTACTTCCCCAGCGGAGTATTGAGTGCTTCCCAAGTGGAGTCCCCGAGGGGATTGGATCCTGTGAAGGATATCCCCAGCGAAGTCTATCTTAATCCCGGCAACAGTTTTGTTTCTCCAGCATGAGTGAGAAGTCGGTGCTTTCTCCGCAAAGCATTCCCAGATGAAGGCTCTCCCCGCAGAGTATTCCTCAGTCAGAGTCTCCCCGCAGAGTTGGAGTACCCGATCTTTTGGCTCCGTAGCCAGGTGCATTTGCATTTTGCATGTAGTAATCATTGCATCCTCAAAACGCGTAGCATTTCCATTCAATGTGGAGCATTACGCCATAGAAAAATTCAAACATATGCATTCATGTGTTCCAAAACCTGTCAGACCGTATCCCCGGCAGAGGCGGATGTTCGTTTAACTTGTACAGCACGTTTGCTACAGTTGCTCCTGACAGCATTCAGGACTAATAATCCCCATAGAGGTTTATTTCCTCATCCGTTGGTGAAAGGAAAAGCATGTTTCTCCCCAGTGAGACCCCCTGCCAGTGTGTGGCCTTGCCCAGACATGTAGATGTCAGTATCCTGTCAGCACCCGCGTGTGTTGTTTCTTTGGTGTCGGTAAACACCATCTTTCGGTGCTTTCCCAGTCATGCGTAGTGTCTGGTCTTCTTTTGATGTCGGTAAACATCCTCTTTCGATGTTCATAACGTCGCTATCCCTTCCCTAGTGAAGTTTTCTCCTCTCCGTTGGTGTCGATAAACGTCGAGTTTTTCCTACGCGTCCGTTGGCGTATAGTTGATATCTTTCCCCACAGGGTCGTCCCCAGAAGTTTCCTCCTCTCCGTTGGTGTCGATAAACGTCGAGTTTTTCCTGTGCGTCCTATGACGTATAGTTGATTGTCCCCCGCAGATCATTTGGTAATACCAGATGATTCCCATCAGAATATTCCTCCTCTCCGTTGGTGTCGATAAACGTCGAGTTTTTCCTATTCGTCCTATGACGTCTTGGCTGAGTTTCCTCCTTCTCCGTTGGTGTCGATAAACGTTGAGTCTCCCTTTCGTCCTATGACGTCTTGGCTGAGTTTCCTCCTTCTCCGTTGGTGTCGATAAACGTTGAGTCTCCCTTTCGTCCTATGACGTCTTGGCTGAGTTTTCTCCTTCTCCGTTGGTGTCGATAAACGTCGAGCTTCTCCCTTTCGTCCTATGACGTCTGGTCGAGTCTTCCCATTCATCCTATGATGTTTGGTTACCTCTCCGTTGGTTTTGGTAAACGTTGAGTTTTTCCCATTGCGTCCGCTGACGTATGGTTGTATCCTTCCCTGGTTATCCCCAGTAGAGTTGATTTACCTCTCCGTTGGTCTTGGTAAACGTTGAGTTTTTCCTGGTTGTCCGTTGGCATCTAGTTGAGATGATTTCTGACCCCATTCATCGTGTGTCGATGTATGGATGTGGTTGTACCCCTGAAAACAGAAAAAGAAGAAAATAAGAAAAAATCCCAGCAGTGTGCAAATTCTACGGTTCTTGGTATTCAATCCCTGTTTACCCTGAAAGTCTGACAGCCGTTGCTCTCAACCATTCGGGTTCCCAGTTGATTGAATAGGGGCAGCTGTAGCACCTCAAATTTGCACCCTCCCATTTGTACATTCATTGCATACTAGGTCATAGCATTAACCATGTCCACTGCATAACATTGCATTGTCCATGTGCCCAAGTGCAAGCTCAGTTGATGAACTAGGTCAACTGATCAGGAGAATCAGGCAATCAAGCAAGCATGTGCCATTTTCATTGAGACAAAGCCCTAGGGTTGATTTTTCAAGCTCATATGGTCCAAGGATCCTTTTGAAGTGGTTTGGCCAAAGATTGGATGCTCAGAAGTCACCAGTCATTGTTCAGTCAACCAGAAACCCTAGAAAGTCAACTGTAGTCAACTGTGGTCAACTGTGCCCGATTTTATGGATTGGAAGGTGGGAAATGGTTTGAAAGGCCTCATTCATGTCCATATAAACTTCATTTGACATATCAAAGACCAAGGTTGAAGGATTTGAGCTCAGACAGAAAATTTCCAAAAAAATAGCAGGTGACCTCTAATCTCAGCTGCCCAAAATGGAAACTTTTTCTCCTCAAAATAACTTCATCATACAAGCTTCAAATGGAATTTTGGCCAACATGAAGGTTGAAGATCTTGTCCTCACCATTCCAAAAAGTCCAAGAACTCAAAAATCCCATGTGTGGTTTGCAAAATATGGCTCAGTGAATTTCAGAAAAGACCCGTAATCAGGAGGCCATAACTACCACATGGTTTGTCCAAATTGCAAGTTCTTTATATGCACAAACTCCATTTGACATGTACTTCAAAGGTGCATCATTGGATTTTTCCAAAAATGGCCAAGGCAAAAAGTCACTTTTCAACTGGACTGTTAAATTGAACCAGGGGCAAAATCGTCCAACTTGTGAAATATTTGGAATTTTGAGATGGGACCTTTTGTAACACCTCAGGAATGGCATTTGGAGTGTGTTTGAATCCTCATTTCATGGCTAGGCCTCATAATTTGAGTTTTGACTTGAAGAATGAAAGTGCATAATTGGACTCTTTTCCATCAAATGGTGAAATTGCAAAGTAGGCATCCAATTGAAGTGAGAATTGTTTCTACACATTGCATATGGTATTTTGGACATGTTGGAACCAAAATTGGGATGCTATTTGGACTGTTTTGAAGAAAGGGCATTTTTGGCCATTTTGAAGAAAATTGCACATTTGCTTACAATGCCAATTTGGATTAAGGGCTTGTTAATCATGATTAAAGGCATGGTATAAAAGCTTAATGACGGCACAAACGTAACAGAATTCTCATTCACCAAATTTTCAGATCAAAATCATCAAAAAACTCCAAGAATCTTCAAGAACTCACAAGAGCCAAAATCCAAAAATCTCCACAAAACCTTGATCAATTTGGATTCTTCTTTTTGCATTGATTTCCTATTGTCCATTACTCCATCTGTTTGTGCAAGGAAGCTACCATAGCCGCGCCATACACCACTGTACAAAGAAGGTCCTCACATGGTGATTTCGAATTGCAAGAACTAGGAGCACAATTGAGCAAAACGGAGCTTCACATCACTCTTCCTATAGCCAATATTGTTGCTGTTTTGCCAAAGCGTGCACCGATTCGTCCCGAGCCACAACCGCCATTGCAGGATGTTTGAGCCTTGAGCTTTGTGCTACGCACACCAGTGTTTGATTATGATTGTACACTGTTGATCATTATATTGTTGTCTGATTATGAATGGGATGCTGATTCTGTTTGACTTTTGTACAGGTACACTTAGTTGCTCAGTTCTCTTAAGAACTTGCATTGCTTTGCTTATAAGCAATTGGCATTGAGGTATAGCTTCCTAACTTCATGTAGTCTGGAGACCCGGCTGTTACCGGGCCGGGCGCACTGTCTGAAGTCCTCCTTAAGAGGCAATGCTTGTGTATGTTTATATTTGTCCCAAGCAGGAAAAGTCCTCATTTGAGGCAATTGGTGGAAGGTAGGGATAAGCAATATATCCCCCACTATTCAGTGAGTCTTCTCCTTGCTCCCATTACATGGTTGTAGCATTGAGATCCAAGCCCAAGATCTTGTACATTGTACAGTCGAGTCTATGTCCTGAGCGTAGAAGGGTCCCCCCATTCTGGACCCACGCTCCCTTGTCTGATGCTCTCTCTGACTTGAGATAGAAGCAATGAGGCACACCCCTCATCACCTTTCATCTAGCTTCACCTTAGCCCCTCAATGGCAAGGTTAAGAGCTAACCTGACCCCGATACAGAGGCTTGTTTGTTGAGGTTGATATGACCCCTCGACTAAAGCCTAACCCTGATGTTTGAGCCCCTTGTTGGTGTGTTTATTTCATGCTGTATATGTTTGTGTGGTGTGATTGTATCCCCTAGGTTTGCTAGACTCCGCGTAGTCTCATTTGCATGTCAATTAAGGTAGCACGGTTCCTTCGTATAGGACTTCCTTTCTTGCTTGAGCTTTCCTAAAACACAAACAAACATTATCCCCTCTTAAGGATACGTTAACTCCTTCTACTACAGGTGAGTAAGTCTCCAAAGGTCGAGCATCCGGTAGATTGCGTAGTGACGTTATCCACTTAAAAAACACAAACCAACAGGAATAGTTTAGCCGAACTACGGCAACTCTGATTCTCATGTCCAGATGAGATACGTAGGCACGAGATGCGATGTCTTGTCGAGTTTGACTAACAACTAACACTAATTCTTTTCTCTCGCCCTTGTTGCGATTGAGACCTCCCCCTTCTCTTGCCCTAGTTGCAATCGAGACCCTTCTTCTTGTTGTGTGCTTGGAAGCTGATGTAAGTCCATCGAGTGGCATTCGGGTTCCAGTGTGTGTGTTTTGGTTCGGATGCTGATGTAAGCCCAGTGATTGGCATTCAGGCTCCATGTTTGCCTTCTTGCGTGTGTTTTGGTTCGGATGCTGATGTAAGTCCAGTGATTGGCATTCAGGCTCCACGTTTGCCCTTGCCTATGTTTGTTTGTGTGCGTGTTAGCCGAGCTACGGATGCTCTGATTCTCCTTCGTCCAAGGAGATACGTATGCATAGGATGCGACATCCTAGCGAGCATGTGTCGTTTCCCTAGTCCGAACTACTTTGACTCTGATGTCTATGCCTGATAGACTAAGTAGGCCCAGGATGCGGTATCCTGCCGAGTCAGTCTCTCGTTTTCTTGTGTCCCTTTCAGCCTGTGTAGATGTTTGTTTTGAGCAGTGTTTTAGCAACCATTTTCCTTCCTTTTGTGCGTGGATCCCGTCGAGTACGACGGATGCGTAGGGGTGCTAATACCTTCCCTTCGCATAACCGACTCCCGATCCCATTCTCTTTGGTCGCGAGACCATGCTTTTTCCAGGTTTACTCTGAGCGTTTCCTTTCCCTCTTTTGGGATAAATAACGCACGGTGGCGGCTCTGTTGTTCTTGTTTTCCCGCCGATTTTTCGCGTAATGCGACAGGAACCAAACAGAGTTCAGCAGCAGATTTGTCGAACAAATCCTTTCCTCGAAGGATCTTCAATTCCTTTCGCAGCTCAAGGAATTGGTCATTCATTGCGTCCATCTTCTCATGAACATCTGAGCCCTCAGATGGCTCAGAATGATAGATGGTGTCGTCTACCCTGGGAATGGTATGCACGACAGGAGGAGGCATCGCAAGGACCGGGCTAGATGCCGACATGGAAGCAAAGGTTGGTGCAGGAATATACGGCATAAAACCAGGAGGCATCCCCCACGGGAACCCGGGTGGCATGGTTGTTGGCACAAAGTGGCCACTGGCAGCTGGCACTGTAGAAGTGACAATCTCAGAAATCACAGTCCTCTGGGGAGGAGTTGCGGGCGTCGGAGACGGCATATTCTGAGCGGCCATAAAAGACTCCATCAAAGCAGTGAGTCTGGCGACTTCGTCCTTCAGCTCTCGGTTCTCTTGCTCAAGGTGATCCATCAGTCTGGAAGAGTTTGCTCTTGTGTAGTACCGATGAGTCAGCTTGTCTTCAAAATAAATGAAGAGCACAAAGTTAGGCCACAGACAAGAAGACCAGAACAATCACCTGCTTATGTGAATGATGCATGCAATGCTCGTGCATATGATTTGTTTTTATTTCAAAGGAACCTTTTAGGGTTATATTTGCAAACTTTGAAATATTAAACATTTATTGCATATGGAAAATATCTCATCAAATATATTTGAGACAAAGAAGTACAACATTGTCAATCATATTACAAGAGAAAAGGAAAATAAACATCCTATGGATCCCTAGAAGCTCGGGATGCTGGAAGATAGGCTGCTCGAAGCCTCTTCACCTCTCTCTCATATGCTGCTTCCATATCCGCCTTCTCCTTGGCGAGTCTGTCATACCTCCTTTTCCAGAACTTAGAAGACTGAGGAAGTAGAGAAGTCCAGGTATCATCAGGATCATCAATCACTTGATGCTCAAGAAACTCGATCAGAGCGTCCTTCTCCTTGATCTGCTGCAGTAACTCCTCTATTTCACAGATCCAGGCACGTGAAAGGTCTTCATCTCTCAACTCCTCTACGCCTTGATCAGGGAGGGTTGAAGGCCCAACCACAATCAAAGGGGTAGGTCTTGGATAATCATAAGGCATGAGATACTCAGCGGCTCTCTTCCTTACCCAGGCAGTATACGGCTCCAAAGCAATGCAGTTCTTCGGACCTAACTCATTCTTGCCCTTCTTGTAGATCTTGCGCCAAGCGCGAACAAATCTAGCTTTCAGGCCTTAGGGATCTTTACCCTCCTGAAAGAACACACCTTCTAACAGAATGTTATGAGGTTTATCCTTTAGGGGGAACCCAAGCTGACGACGTGCCAATATAGGGTTATCGCTGATCCCACCACATGTACCAAGAAGAGGCACATTAGGGAATTCACCACAATAGTCAATGATCTGCACACCGTCATATACACGGTCATACCAAGAGATATCGTCATTAGTGAGAGACATGAGTCTCGTAGACCACCGTAGACATCCCTTGTTCTCCCTGAAAGCAATCGTCTGAGGCAAGTGCGAAATAAACCACTTGTACAACAGAGGCAAACAGCACACAATAGCGCCTCCACCCTTTGCATTCCTCAGATGCAAAGAGAAATAGGTATCACCCAACAGAGTCGGAACGGGATTAAGAACAGAAAAGATCCTAATGGCATTCACATCCACAAATTTGTCGATGTTGGGGAACAATACCAACCCATAGATAATCAGCACAAATATGGCCTCAAAGGCATCTTCACTCATGGCCTTCCCATAAACGGTAGCTTGAGCGACGAGGAAATCAGAAGGAAGACCCTGAATTCCACCTTTGGTGGTCATATGCGCACTAATCAGAGCTTCGTCTATGTGTAACAAGTCTGCGATCTCTCAAGAAGTCGGAATACTCTCCATGCCACTGAACAGCACCTGATCCAGAATAGGAATTCCCACCAGATGAGCATACTCCTCCAAGGTAGGCAACAACTGGAAGTCTGGAAAAGAGAAGCAGTGATACAGAGGATCATAGAACTGCACAAGAGTACCCATCAACCCTTCATCAACCTGAGTAGTCAACAGAGGCAGAAGCTTCCCAAAGCGAGCTTTGAAACCCAAGGGATCTAATACATAAGATGTCAGATTCCTTAACTCTTTCAGATCGAGTTGTCGAAAGCTGTACTTATTGGTATGCCTTTTTTGTCTTTCCATGTCTGAAAATTTTGCAAATAAACCCTTTAAGTTCCTTGAAAATTTTCTGATTTTTTATGACATGGATGCAGATGAATGCATGAATGCATGAATGCAGCAATCACACTCAAGGATCAAGCAAAGCACACCAGACCAAGGTCATGGGAAAGCTCATAGCATCCTTAATATCAATCATCCATTTTGGTGGATTATGGTTTTCACCTTATCAACACCCAAGTTCCATTGATATTAACGATACATGAACCGGCTCAATCATCCTTAATGTCAATCATCCATTTTGGCGGATTATGGTTTTCACCTTATCAACGCCCAAGTTCCATTGATATTAAGGATGTGTGAACGACTCAACCACGAATCACAGGTTTGTTGTGAGTCACGAGCATGGAGTCTCGGTTAAGAACCACCCAAAGGGAGTGTACTACGGTTTTAAACCTGCCAAGCATGTTCTACCAGAGGTTCCCATAGTCATCATCCCATCTTTCGAATATTATCGGAGGAACGAATACTCGAATTCCAAAAATATTCTCAAGAGAGACTCTTATGAGTGTAGTATCGCGTAACAATCGCATTAGATCTTACATCTGAACGACCTCCGCACTACGTCCTAAAAATAGGCCAAGATGTGTTTGGTAAACTAAGGTCCTTGGCTTCTAAGGCACATGTTGAAAGAATAATGCCTAACCACAAATAACTTGTGTGACATTATTAATCCAACATGACCTCTACCAAGTGAATGGACTCGCAAGTCAACTTGCTAAGGAATAACTCCACACAAGTCGACGAGACTATGCCATTCTCCTATCCTAGAGTGCACTCGAGTTCGGGTATAGAACTCATCTCACATAGATCACCAAGCAAACAAGCAATTGATATATCAAGCAATTCAAACATTACAATCAATACAGTAATCCCAAATTGTACAAAAATATGTCACAACAAGTATAATACAACAAGTGTGAAAAGTTGGCAAAACCCACTGAGGAAGGTCTAACTTTCATCCCCAGCAGAGTCGCCACTTTTCTGTAGCGGTGTATTCGTCACCATCGGAAATATTGATTAGATACGAGGTAAAATAATACAAAATAGAGTCGCCACCGGACTTCTATTTATCCAGAGGAATGGCTAGAAAGAGAACAAAAGCCTAAGAAGTTTTACGCAAAGAAAACTAATAAAAGGTCAGAGATCTGGGTAAGGGGGTTGGTTATGCAGAGGGAAGGTGTTAGGCACCCAATGCATCCTAGGTACTCCTAGGGAGCCCTTCTCACAACTTGTTGTAAAAATATTTGTTATGACATATTGTCATACCCCAAAATTTGCTCGTTAATCTTTCAAGACATTTTTCAAGTCAATCCAACTCTTTTTTCAAGACATTGATCTTAAAGGAACAAAGGCCCAGCACACAGGTGGCCCAATCCAGAAAAGGACATAAACTGGCATGCTCGCTAGGCGAGCAAATCCTTCGCCTAGCGAACCCTTCGCTGCACCACTCGCCTAGCGAAGCTTGCGAATACCAGAAATTTTGGGCTTCATTCTGAGCCCATCAGGTCACAAAAAATCATTATAAATACCAAGACCTCATTCAGAAAAAGGGAGATCTTTTGGAACGAAAAAGGAGAACACAAACACACACAGAGAGCAAACCCTGGAGGCTAACCAAGAGAATTCAGAGCAACCCTAAAGGAAACCCTGAAGGAAACTCATCTGCACAAAGGTTACCTCCGCCCAACTCAATCCGGCACCAACCCTAAGAGTGATCCGCCAATTCAACGGTGCAATTCAATTTCAAACAGGTTTGCACTACTACTACCGCTTCATGTTCCCAATTTATATGTGGCATTATGATTGAATTTATAAATGTATCTTAGGTTTTGCGTATGGATTTAAGTATGCATGAATGTTTTTGAATGTTTTAACCATGTAATTTCTTTAATGGATGCCATAGGGTTTGGAGCTTTCTGAAATTGTACTGTTATTAAAACCTGAACCCGCAGTCGTTCGCTAGCACGTCGCTAAGCGAGTATGTAGCGAGCATTCGCCAAGCCTTCGCTAGGCGAGGCAGGAGCAAACGTGACAGTCGCTGTTTTTTTTCTTCCTATTCTGTTCCGTGTTTATTTGGCATGTTTTATTCTAACCGTGTATTATTTTCCTGACATTATTACTGATGTGTTTCTTTTGCGGTGCAACTCTCAATTGCACCCTGTCTTGATATTCTAACCCGTTTTCTGAATTTTGTGAGGGCTTACATACTCCCGAAGAAGGCGGCTTGCTAGGTATTCCACTTTATTTGTGGGATACCCTCGTGAAGATTTATTCTAATTACCTAACTGATTATAAACATTGCCTTTGAATACATGATCTTGGCCCTCTCTTTGTTGCCTTACGGTATTACGGTCATGTCCCGCGAATGTGGGGATACACTTAGCAGAGACCCTTCGGTTAAATCATCATGTCCCTATAAGATAAATCATAGTCCCTCGGATGTTGCCTTCGAATAGACAATTTTGTCCCTCGATGACCCTTCGATATAGCCTACGGTTAAATGATGATTGTCCCTTCGAATGCTAAGGTATCCTTACAACTGTTGCCTTCAATGACCAATCGATGACCCTACGATGTCCTTTAACATCCAAAGGATAAGACTACTTACTTCTCAATAGTAAGGACAGTTTTACCCTCATAAGGATAGGAAATACCCATAAAGACCTCGGATAGGTATAACTCTTAAATGCTTACTCACAATTTAAAATACTTTTCACACCTCACACTTTGCAAAACATGTTTTAGAAAATCACCACTTGGTATACATTCACACTAGAATCATTGCCAAGTTATATTTTTCTAAACCGCTTTCAAAATTAAACGAGATAAACACTTTGTATACATTTGTACAAGAATCATTACAAAGTTAAACTCTCTTTTTCAAAACATTTTCTAAGTATTTCTCAACACTTTTTCAAACAAGGAAAACATAAGTGATTAAGCAATTAAGAGCCCATGGATAACGATGGATACAAAGGGTGCTAACACATTCCCTTTGTATAATGTACCTCCCGAACCCAAAATCTAATCAAGGTCTTTCCTGTTCTTTTCCACCTTTCCTTATTGGATAAAAGAAAAGTCGGTGGCGACTCTTGCTAACCGCGACATTTGCTTTCCAAAGCAAAAACACACCAAAGTCAGTTCACCGTATGACAGAACTGGCGACTCTGCTGGGGAATAACTTTAAAAGAGAGGTTACCTTAAAAACAAGATCACTTATGTATTGAATTGTCTGATTTACTTTTAAGGGATTGCTTGGGTATTATATGCTTGAGTGAAAGATCCTACACCCGGATCTGGTGTACCTTAGGTAAGTAGCAAGAGATCATCGCGACTATCCGGCGTATACTGGAATGGTTAAAATGATGGCTAAGGTTAATGTGACACTTTGGATGTCCTGATGTTCCTCATGTTTACTTGAGGAAAAATTTGGCATTCGCGTGGTGTCATCAAAGCATTAACCAGACCTTTAGAACCCTAATTAACTCATCCTAGCCATTAGAAAGTAGTGAGATAACTGACTTTGGTTCCGACTAGGGTTTGTTGAGACTCGATACTACACTCTTTGAGATTGGACCTTAGGGAAGCTTTGGTCAACCACTTGGTGTTGCACTGAAGTGGACTTAAGGAAAAGTCAATGATTTGAGATCCTTCTAGAACCCGGTTACTATTCTAGGACAGGTTGAACCAACCAAACTTCAGTGGGGAGGGTACTTACCTATGGAACTCATGCAAGCCTTAAAACCTAGGAATGATTGTTGTGTGATTTGTTTGTGCTTGTTGCTTATATAACATCATAACATCATAACATCATAACATAATAACATCATGGCATTGTACTAACCATTTCAAGGACTTAGGGATTTAACTTTGCTCTATTTTGTAAGGCTATGGCTCCCAGGAAGACCATCCGGATCAATTTTGTAGCGATCTCTTCTCAACTCAAAGATTTAGTGTCAGAACTTCCCGATCATGCTCAGTTCATCAAGAAACATGGTTCTCTCCTCGATTTGGTTACCACTGGTTTCAAAGAAGATATGATGAGAGTCCTATTCCTGTTCTGCGATCCTAAACATCATTGCTTCACATTCCCGGATTATCAGTTGGTACCCACATTAGAAGAATTTTCCAGGCTGCTTGGGACACCTATCCTTGATCAAACACCTTTCAGTGGTTTAGAAAAGATTCTGAAATCTGAAGAGGTTGTCGTGGCTTTACACATGACAAAGTCTAACATTGAAACCAATTGGGTAACAAGAAGTGGAATTAAGGGTTTACTTGCCAAATTCCTGATAAATAAGGCCCCAGAATTCTTAAAAGCTATGAAGGTCCTGGCTTTCGAAGATGTTCTAGCATTGCTAATCTATGGTTTGGTGCTATTTCCTAATCCCAGACCAATTCATAGATATGAATGCTATTAAGATATTTCTCACTCATAACCCTGTGCCTACCTTGCTTGGAGACATTTTGCATTCCCTTCACACCCGTACCGTGAAAAGGCAAGGGACTCTCATGTGCTGCGTATCTTTATTATCTAGGTGGTTTATTTCGCACCTTCCTCAATCAGTCTTGAAGAATGAGAAAAATTTGAAATGGTCTCAAAGGATAATGTCGCTTTCCCATTCAGACATCCGTTGGTGTCCTCATCTCAAAGAAAATGTTATCATCATTGACCGTTGTGGAGAATTCTCTAATGTACCACTCATGGGGATAAGATGAGGTATTACTTATAATCCTGCTTTAGCCCTACGTCAGTTTGGTTGTGCTCGAAGAGATGGTCCACACGAAATAATTATCCAAGGCATTGTGTTTGACTATGACAACGATTCCCAAGGTCTCCGTCAAAGGTTTGTACGAGCTTGGGGTGTAACACCCCGATAAAATATGATAATCATTTAAATTAAATTTAATAATATATTTATTAATTTAATTAAATAATTGGATTATTATTGGAATTATTATTATTATTGGAATAATATAAATTGGAATATAAGGTTGGAATCAGAAAAGAGTCTCATTTGGAAAAGAAGGGTTTTCACGTGAAAAGGGAAAGCGACAGAAAAAGTGAGAAAAGGGCAAAGAGGAAGAGCAAGAGAGCAAGGGTTGAAGAAAAGAAGAGCTTGAAGCTAAAGGATTGCCGGATTAACTCAGGTAAAGGGGGTTTATCGTCGTTTAATGGGTATTATGGATTAACATGTAATGGGTAGTAATAAGCCGTTGAATTGACCCTAATTGGGATGTTGAATGCTGAAAAGTTGAGATGAATAAGTTATGTTAAAGCTGTAATTGAATCTGTAATTGGATGAGTCTTGATTTTCCGAAAGTGTAGCTTTTTACGGAATTGGAATCGGAGGTCCGGAAGTCCTCCAACGGCGGAAAATGCGGAGAATTCTGCATTCTGCTTCGTGTTAGCGCAGGAACAGCTTTCTGTCTTGCGTTAACCGGTTAATCCAGGGTGTTAACCGGTTAACACTGTTATGAATTGTGAAATATTGCTGTCTGTCTTGCGTTAACCGGTTAACCCAGGGTGTTAACCGGTTAACACTGTTGTGATTTATGAAAATTTGCTGTTCTGTTTGCGTTAACTGGTTAACCCAGGGTGTTAACCGGTTAACACTGTTGTGAATTGCCAGGAAGCGTGTTCTGTGTTGCATTAACCGGTTAACCCAGGGCGTTAACCGGTTAACACTGTGTGAAAAGTGAAAAATTTATATTTAAATGTGGTGTGCATGTTTGATGTTGGGCCTATATTGGCGTATGATATAATAGGGATCATTTCCCGATGTTTTGAGCGGTAGGGGTATTAGTAAAGCGTGCTAATACTGTGATTGATGATGTGGCATGATATGATTATGTGATAAATATGTGGATGATGTATGGTTGTATGCATAATGCTGTGGATGTATCTATTATGTATGCAATTGTGAATGGACTGTTTATGGCTTAGAGTGTGAGCATATGTCCATTGTGGATGATTGTTGATGTTGCATGACTAAGTGATTTAGCTTGCATAATATGGCCTTTGTGGTGGTAGCTAATTCCCATGGTGAGGAATTAGTGATGAGTTATTGTGGATTGTTGTTGATGTTTGCATGCTAGGTGATTTAGCGTGCATAGCATAGCCCTTGGGGTGGTAGCTAATTCCCATGGTGAGGAATTAGTGATGTGAGTCACTAGGTCTCAAATGAGTGGGACTAGTGAGCTTGGTAGCCGTATCTGGATTTGATCGGTGAGGTTGAACTATATGTTCACGAATAGTCGGTACCGCATGCATGGAGTCTCATTGCATAATGTATGTATTGTGTATAATATGAATGGATGTGTTCCAATATTATACGTGTGTTTTGATGTTTATGTTGAGCATGATTATGAGTATGAGTTGAGGTTGCCGTTACTGAATGTGTGATATGATTAGGGTGATGAGATGTGTTCATTTACTTAGCATTACATGATATTTTATAATGCTTATTATATCGATTGAGGAACTCACCCTTACAACTATGTTTCAGGTAACGAGCAGTGATTGAGTAGAAGCTAGTGCTTGGAGTCTAGTGTAGTTCCTTAGTGGGTCATGCTCTGGTAGATGTAACATCGGGACGGGATGTTTTACTTGTTTTCAATTGTGGTTGTTGAACATTTTTACATGTAAAGTGATTACATGGTTTGCATATCCGCTGCGTATTGTGCAATGTTTTTGATAAACAAATGAGTATGACCAGTTATTTGGAAAATGGTGTGAAGTGTCAAGTGTGACACCCTTAATTGCATATTTACTCTAATTTATGTTTGGTTGTTTTAATTATTTATTGGGGTATTTTAGAAGGGTGTTACATTAGTGGTATCAGAGCATAGTCGGTCGAGTCGAGTCGTAATTATTCTGTTTCCCTGTACGTGATAGGTGTTGTGTAACCCTATCAGTACTTATTGTTTTAGCTTGTTGGGTTTTCAGAATAGAGATGGCTAGAAGAGGTAGAGATGATGCTGCGATTGCTGAGGCTCTGAGTATGCTAGCTGGAGTACTTGGAGGAAATCCGAATGTTGTGGGACTGGGAGCTGCTCGTCAACTGAGTGAGTTCCAGAAGAACAATACTCCAATGTTTAAGGGAGCATACGATCCAGATGGTGCTCAGAAGTGGTTGAAGGAAATCGAGAGGATCTTCCGAGTGACTGAGTGTGCCGATAACCAGAAGGTCAGGTTCGGTACGCATATGCTGTCAGAGGAAGCAGATGATTGGTGGGTTGCTACCCGCACTGAGTTGGAAGCTGCTGGGAATGCTGAGATCACTTGGGCAGTGTTCAGAGAGAGATTCCTGAGGAAGTATTTTCCAGAGGATGTCAGAGGAAAGAAGGAGATAGAGTTCCTAGAATTGAAGCAGGGCAACCGGTCTGTTACTGAGTATGCTGCTAAGTTCACAGAGCTGTCGAAGTATTACACTCCCTATGATGAGGCTACTGGGGAATTTTCAAAGTGTGTGAAGTTTGAGAACGGGTTACGTCCCGAGATCAAGCAGGCTATTGGGTATCAGCGGATCAGAGTGTTTTCTGACTTGGTTGACTGTTACAGGATCTTTGAACAGGATACCAAGGCCAGAACGGAGAGCTATCAGCAGAGGGTTGATAGGAAAGGCAAGAATCAGAATGATCGTGGGAAACCGTATGCAGCTGGCAAAGGTTTCCAGAGACAGAGTGTGATGAAGAGACCTAGTGGGGGAGACTCCAGTGCCCCTGCTAAGTGTTACAGATGTGGTCAGGCGGGACATCGTTTCCATGAGTGTACCAGTAATGAGAAGAAGTGTTTCAAGTGTGGAAAAGGTGGTCACTTGGCTGCAGAGTGCCGGTTGAAGACTGTGACTTGTTTCAACTGTGGAGAGGTGGGTCATATTAGCCCACAGTGTCCTAAGCCGAAGAAAGAGAACCAGTCGGGAGGCAAGGTCTTTGCTTTATCGGGTTCTGAGACTTCTGCAGATGATCGTTTGATCTGAGGTACGTGTTATATTAATGGCTTTCCTCTTGTAGCTATTATTGACACAGGTGCGACTCATTCCTTTATATCTTTGGATTGTGCTGTGAAACTTAAATTAGAGATATCTGAGATGCATGGGAGTATGGTGATTGATACTCCTGCGAAGGGTTCAGTGACTACTACTTCAAATTGAGTGGGACAAGTGAGCTTGGTAGCCGTATCTGGATTTGATCGGTGAGGTTGAACTATATGTTCACGAATAGTCGGTACCGCATGCATGGAGTCTCATTGCATAATGTATGTATTGTGTATAATATAAATGGATGTGTTCCAATATTATACGTGTGTTTTGATGTTTATGTTGAGCATGATTATGAGTATGAGTTGAGGTTGCCGTTACTGAATGTGTGATATGATTAGGGTGATGAGATGTGTTCATTTACTTAGCATTACATGATATTTTATAATGCTTATTATATCGATTGAGGAACTCACCCTTACAACTATGTTTCAGGTAACGAGCAGTGATTGAGTAGAAGCTAGTGCTTGGAGTCTAGTGTAGTTCCTTAGTGGGTCATGCTCTGGTAGATGTAACATCGGGACGGGATGTTTTACTTGTTTTCAATTGTGGTTGTTGAACAGTTTTACATGTAAAGTGATTACATGGTTTGCATATCCGCTGCGTATTGTGCAATGTTTTTGATAAACAAATGAGTATGACCAGTTATTTGGAAAATGGTGTGAAGTGTCAAGTGTGACACCCTTAATTGCATATTTACTCTGATTTATGTTTGGTTGTTTTAATTATTTATTGGGGTATTTTAGAAGGGTGTTACATGGGGCATGGTGAAAAGAAGCACTTTAGGACAGAAAAACTCTATTCCTGTGGAACCTTATCTCAGATGGGTACGCGCCAGAGCTCGTGAACTTGTCATGCCATATCTTGCAGTCGAACCGCTGATTGTTGAACCAGAAGTTGAAGGAGGTACTCCTTAGATCATTCCTTATCCAGATATGCCTACCGATGTTGAAGAATTAAAGAGATCCTGGATCCAGTTGAGAGAGGAAAGGGATACTTTTGAAGCCCAGTTCTGTGCTGAAAGGAAGAAAGTGTTAGAGTTTACCAGCCAGCTTAATGAGGAACGAAGGCTCAATGCATATCTTCGCCCAAAAAGAAGCCGTCCCTGGGAGACTTGAGCGTTTATTATATTTTTATTATTTTGTAATGAACATTGATTAAAAATTATTAATAAAAGTTCCTTTCTTGGTGGTTTACGCAAAGTTAAATTCCAAAAGTCCTTGAAAACATTTCATACATTGCATAGCATAACATAACATTGCATAACAGGTATTCTAAAGGATCAATGTTCTCATGGTCTTCCTATTGCAAACAGAAAAATGGACCTCGAACAAACTGTCAAAGATCTCCAGGCTCAAAATGTTCAATTCCAGGAGATGATCTTGAACTTATCCAAGGGGCAGGAGGAACTGAAGGCTCTCTTGCTCGAGAAGAAGAAAGACAAGAAACCGGTGAGTTACATTAATCCGGGAAGAAGGCTTAAAGGACAGGCTGCAGGAGTCAAGATAAGAATTCCGAAGGATCAAGAAGATGGGACAGAAAATGATTCGGAAGATGAGGAGGTTGATCCCTTCAACCATGAGGACGACGATGAAGATTATGAAGATGAACAGTACTCTCTGAAAGATGATAAGTACAAATTGCTAGAAGAACATATGCTAGCTATGGAGGGTCAGAAGGCACCCGGTCTGGATTTCGAAAGCTTAGGTTTGGTCTCTGATGTGGTCATTCCTCGCAAATTCAAGGTCCCCGCTTTCACTAAGTACGATGGTGCATCTTGTCCTCAGATGTATTTGAGAGCTTATGTGAGAAAGATTCAGCCGTATACCACTGATAGGAAGCTATGGATCCATTTCTTCCAAGAGAGTCTGTCTGGCACACAGTTGGAGTGGTATTATCAGCTCGAGAGCTCTAACATCCGCACCTGGACTGATTTAGCGACAGCTTTCTACAAGCACTACCAGTATAATTCTGAATTAGCGCCTACTCGGCTACAGCTGCAGAATATGACTATGGGCTCTAAAGAAAGTTTCAAAGAATATGCTCAAAAATGGAGAGATTTGGCTGGCAGAGTCAAACCCCCTATGACGGATCGAGAATTAGTGGACATGTTCATGGGTACACTGACTGGCCCATTCTACAGCCATCTATTGGGAAGTTCCTCATCGGGTTTCACTTAACTTATATTGACAGGTGAATGTGTTGAAAGTGGCATTCGAAGTGGAAAGATACAGGTGGCTACCCCTGCAAGCGCCAAAAAGTCCTATCAGGAGGGGAATGAATCAAATGCTGTGTACGGTCAAAGAGGTCATAACAAGAAAAACCGTGACCATACCATTGGAGCAGTTACGATTACAGCACCGCCATCTCAAAACTTCCAGCACAGACAAGAAAGGCCAAGAAGGCAGTTTACCAAGATCAATATGACTTTAGCACAAGCACTGCAGGGTATGCTAAAGGCAAATTTAATCACCCTCAGAGATCCTCCTGCAAATCCCGACACTACTTCTCCTCGGTATAATCCCAATGCCAGGTGTGCATATCACTCCGATAGCCCCGGGCATGATACAAACGATTGCTGGTTGTTGAAGAATAAGATTCAGGATATGATCGACGCTGGAGAAATTGAATTTGATCCTCCGGAGACTCCTAATGTCATCACTGCTCCTATGCCTAATCATGACAAGACTGTTAATGCTGTAGAAGATGCTGATAGCGACTGCGACTGGGATAGCTGGATTTTCCCAACAATTGGTGACGAACTCAATAATTGGAAGGCTGAAGACACTATCCCGATTTCCTTTAGTCAGGAGTAATTGTTATGGCTTATTTAATGTATCAAATTTGGTTAAATGTTTTGTCATTTTCATAAGCATATTCACATTCAATAAATCAATGGACTTTTTTGCATTCAAATATTGTGCTCTTTATCTTTCTTGTCATCTTTCAAACAAGCTATGTTTTCTTGCACATACTCACGTAACAAATTGCAGAGCTATACCCACTCTGGATCCTGTTGATAATAGTTCTGCTACTGTTCATTATGACTTCGAAAATCCGATCTACCAAACCGAGGATGGAAGTGAGGAAGATTGTGAAGTAGCTGGAGAACTTGCCAGACTGGTACTGCAAGAAGAAAAGACTATACAACCGCATGAAGAATCAATTGAAATTGTAAATCTGGGTACTGAAATAGACAAGAAAATTACTGAGGAAGAATCAAGAGACAATATGGAATGATGAATGTCAAGAAGCTTTCGACAAAATCAAGAGGTATCTCCAAGAACCTCCGGTTCTGATGCCACCAGTTGAAGGAAGACCTCTAATCATGTGTTTGACCGTGTTAGAAAATTAAATGGGGTGTGTGTTGGGGCAACATGACGCGTCTGGTCGAAAAGAGCATGCAATATACTACCTTAGCAAAAAGTGTACCGACTGTGAAACAAGATATTCACTGCTTGAGAAGACTTGCTGTGCTTTGGCTTGGGCTGCTCGCCGACGAAGACAGTATATGTTGAATCATACCACTTCATTGATTTCTAAGATGGATTCTATCAAATATATATTTGAGAAACTTGCTCTCTCCGGAAGAATAGCAAGAGTTATCACTGACAATGGCCCTAATTTGAACAATAAGATGATTACTGAACTCTGCACGCAGTTCAAAATAAAACACCATAACTCTTCTCCGTACCGGCCAAAGATGAACGGCACCGTGGAAGCTGCTAATAAGAATATTAAGAAGATTATACAAAAGATGACAGTAACATACAAAGATTGGCATGAGATGTTACCATTTGCTCTTCATGGTTATCCCACTTCAGTACGCACTTCGACAGGGGCAACTCCTTTCTCTTTAGTCTACGGAATGGAAGCCGTCCTACCAGTGGAAGTTCAGATTCCCTCTCTAAGAATCATGAAAGAAGCAGGTTTAGATGAGGATGAATGGATTCAGACTCGACTCGATCAGATAAATTTGATTGATGAAAAGAGACTCGCGGCTGTTTGTCATGGGCAGATATATCAGAAGCGCATGACCCGAGAATTTAACAAAAAGGTCAAGAGACAGGTGTATCAAATTGGCGACCTGGTGATCAAGCGTATCATTCTACCACAAGGTGATCCCAGAGGCAAATGGACTCCCACATACGAAGGGCCATTTGTAGTTAAGAAGGTATTCTCTGGTGGAGCCATGATACTTGCTACAATGGATGGCGAAGACTTCCCACATCCCGTGAACGCGGACATAGTTAAAAAATACTACGCATAAAAGAGACCCGCTAGGTCGACGTATCTAGGCAACAGTAAGGGCATCCCGGCGAACCAAAAGGGTTCGGGCAAAAATTAGGGATAAACATATAAAAATGTACACCCGGCAAGTCGAAAACCTGAAAAGGCGGCTTGGGCAAAAAAGGGTATCCTGGTGGACTGAAAACCTGAAAAGGCGGTCCAGGCAAAAATTAGGGATTAAAGCGTATGATTATGTCCCGTTCTCAGTCAGCTTCACCAATTCAAAGGGACTGAACAAGCCAATCACTTCTATCCGACAGCAGGAGATGAGACGCTTGAAGACATAATGACAGTAGCAGAATTAAAGTCAATAGGACTTTTCCTTCATAGCTTGTTCTTTGCTTTCTTGACAATTTCCTCTTACTAGGATTTCTGTCTCCTTGTATTCAAATTGCCTGTTTATAGGCCATCTTTCAAAATCAATACAATTTTATTTCCAAAAAGATGCTTTTGTTTTACTTTCTCTGTTTTGTTTGCGTAAACGTCCATTGATTTAATTTGAATTAATATATGCATTTGAATATGATTGTTGTTTACCAAAAATACATGCATAAAATAGGAGTAGCAATTACTAAAGGACTTCAGGGTCGAAGATAAGGTCTAACCATGCTTTCCAATGAATCCCGTTGCTAATTCTATTCCCCAGCAAAACCAGTTATTCCCCAGAAGAAATTGGCATTACTAGACAGACTAGTCATCTCTTCCATCCCCAGCCAGGCTTCTGTTGAATATTTCTACCATCAGACAGAAATCAAGTATCCCCAGCTAAGAAAAGGTCATCAATGCAAATATCTCCAACCAGGATATTGGGATTTATTTTCCCCTGGAAGAACTTTTCAGACGCATAATTCATTCATTACATCATTTCACAGCATATGCATGCATACAACGTTCGCATTTATTTTCAAAAAAAACATAAAACATATCATGCATCATGACATGGCACGAAGCTAACTTTATTTTTCAGGTCAATTATCCTCCTGATACAGTCAAAATAAAGATCCATTCAGACAAATATCTTTATCGATTACATTCAAGATTCAGACACAGCTTTCAGATATAATCCATATGAACATTCATTCTGACAAGCATTCTGATATCCTCCTAGTGATGGCATCTTTAAGCCCATCCCAGACATTTATTACAAATACAACATACACAAATATTATCAGATATAGCCTAACGTACGGTTTATTCTGATTCAGCCCAACATATGATTTCTTCAACTACTCAAATACGGTCTAGCGTACGACCCATTTGGATGTTCATCCCCTCAGATACTACCTAGCGTACGGTACATTCCGACGTGTAGTCTAGCGTACGACTACTTTCTTCAGATACAGCCTAATGTACGACTCATTCTGCAACTCAGATACGATCTAACGTACGATCCATTCTGATCTTCATTCCTCAGATACTACCTAGCGTACGGTACATTCCGAGGTGTAGTCTAGCGTACGACTACTTTCTTCAGATACAGCCTAACGTACGGCTCATTCTGCAACTCAGATACGATCTAACGTACGATCCATTCTGATCTTTATTTCCTCAGATACTACCTAGCGTACGGTACATTCCAAGGCGTAGTCTAGCGTACGACTACTTTCTTCAGATACAGCCTAACATACGGCTCATTTTGCAACTCAGATACGATCTAACGTACGATCCATTCTGATCTTCATTCCTCAGATACTACCTAGCGTACGGTACATTCTGAGGTGTAGTCTAGCGTACGACTACTTTCTTCAGATACAGCCTAACGTACGGCTCATTCTGCAACTCAGATACGATCTAGCGTATGATCCATTCTGATTCTTACTTTTTTCAGATACAGCCTAACGTACGGCTCATTCTGCAACTCAGATACGATCTAGCGTACGATCCATTCTGATTCTTATTTCGTCAGATATAGCCTAACGTACGACTCATTCTGCAACTCAGATATGGTCTAGCGTATGATCCATTCTGATCCTTTATCCCCAGTGAAGTCGACAACCCAATGGATGACCCACTATACGGTCTAGCGTACGACCCGGTGTGGCACCCATGTCTTCAAATGTGGTCTGATGTACGACGCACTCTGAAGTTCTCATCATCAAACTTCCAGGATGGCATCTTTAAGCCCATCTCCATCAAGACTAACTTTTAATTAACAAGTGCAAATTTTTGGGGCATTCTAGTGTTCAATAATCTTCCACCTCCAGACCACGAATGGCGTACATACCATTCTAACTCTCTCGGTTTAAGAATATTGAACAGGGGCAGCTGTCATACCCCAAAATTTGCCCGTTAATCTTTCAAGACATTTTTCAAGGCAATCCAATTCTTTTTTCAAGACATTGATCTTAAAGGAACAAAGGCCCAGCACACAGGTGGCCCAATCCAGAAAAGGACATAAACTGGCATGCTCGCTAGGCAAGCAAATCCTTCGCCTAGCGAACCCTTCACTGCACCACTCGCCTAGCGAAGCTTGCAAATACCAGAAATTTTGGGCTTCATTCTGAGCCCATCAGGTCACAAAAAATCATTATAAATACCAAGACCTCATTCAGAAAAAGGGAGATCTTTTGGAACGAAAAAGGAGAACACAAACACACACAGAGAGCAAACCCTGGAGGCTAACCAAGAGAATTCAGAGCAACCCTAAAGGAAACCTTGAAGGAAACTCATCTGCACAAAGGTTACCTCCGCCCAACTCAATCCGGCACCAACCCTAAGAGTGATCCGCCAATTCAACGGTGCAATTCAATTTCAAACAGGTTTGCACTACTACTACCGCTTCATGTTCCCAATTTATATGTGGCATTATGATTGAATTTATAAATGTATCTTAGGTTTTGCGTATGGATTTAAGTATGCATGAATGTTTTTGAATGTTTTAACCATGTAATTTCTGTAATGGATGCCATAGGGTTTGGAGCTTTCTGAAATTGTACTGTTATTAAAACCTGAACCCGCAGCCGTTCGCTAGCACGTCGCTAAGCGAGTATGTAGCGAGCATTCGCCAAGCCTTCGCTAGGCGAGGCAGGAGCGAACGTGACAGTCGCTATTTTTTTTTCCTATTCTGTTCCGTGTTTATTTGGCATGTTTTATTCTAACCGTGTATTATTTGCCTGACATTATTACTGCTGTGTTTCTTTTGCGGTGCAACTCTTAATTGCACCCTGTCTTGATATTCTAACCCGTTTGCTGAATTTTGTGAGGGCTTACATACTCCCGAAGAAGGCGGCTTGCTAGGTATTCCACTTTATTTGTGGGATACCCTCGTGAAGATTTATTCTAATTACCTAACTAATCATAAACATTGCCTTTGAATACATGATCTTGGCCCTCTCTTTGTTGCCTTACGGTATTACGGTCATGTCCCATGAATGTGGGGATACACTTAGCAGAGACCCTTCGGTTAAATCATCATGTCCCTACAAGATAAATCATAGTCCCTCGGATGTTGCCTTCGAATAGACAATTTTGTCCCTCGATGACCCTTCGATATAGCCTACGGTTAAATGATGATTGTCCCTTCGAATGCTAAGGTATCCTTACAACGGTTGCCTTCAATGACCAATCGATGACCCTACGATGTCCCTTAACATCCAAAGGATAAGACTACTTACTTCTCAATAGTAAGGACAGTTTTACCCTCATAAGGATAGGAAATACCCATAAAGACCTCGGGTAGGTATAACTCTTAAATGCTTACTCACAATTTAAAATACTTTTCACACCTCACACTTTGCAAAACATCTTTTAGAAAATCACCACTTGGTATACATTCGCACTAGAATCATTGCCAAGTTATATTTTTCTAAACCGCTTTCAAAATTAAACGAGATAACCACTTTGTATACATTCGTACAAGAATCATTACAAATTTAAACTCTCTTTTTCAAAACATTTTCTAAGTATTTCTCAACACTTTTTCAAACAAGGAAAACATAAGTGATTAAGCAATTAAGAGCCCATGGATAACCATGGATACAAAGGGTGCTAACACCTTCCCTTTGTATAATGTACCTCCCGAACCCAAAATCTAATCAAGGTCTTTCCTGTTCTTTTCCACCTTTCCTTATTGGATAAAAGAAAAGTCGGTGGCGACTCTTGCTAACCGCGACATTTGCTTTCCAAAGCAAAAACACACCAAAGTCAGTTCACCGTATGACACATATGTTTGTGCAAACATTGATTGAAATGATGAGAAAAGAATGTACAAGTTATTTACAATTTTTGATTTGGATGGATGATACCCATTGCCTACGTACCTTATCATGAAAGAATAAGGATCAAAACCCCGTAGTTCGGGTAAAAAATTTCTAAAAGGTAAGTGGCTTGATTTTACACAAAAGCCCTAAGGTCTTTCATTATCCACGGGAGAAAACTCAACCTGAAACAACTATCCACCATGTGAGAAAAGCTTCAACATGCTAGTGAGGGGTTAACCCTATAATAAGCATGGAAGTCTTACAATTCAATCACTAAGGATGCGGTGAGAATTACATCAACCACTAAGATAATTGAGATCTATGGCTAATGCATGAAAACTTGATTAAGATATGGTTATTGGAACCACAAAAGCAATTGAGTGAGTGAAATTAATCAATTAGAATTATTCACACAGATAGTCAAAGTTGACATTAGAGTTCAATTCAGAAGAAGTATTATGAAAATGAAGTTTGAAAATCAAAGGCTTAAGGCCTAGGTTTCTAGTTTGAACACAAGTGAAAATGATTGCACAAACAAGATATTTTGGTTTTTTGGATTAAAATGAATCAAAGCATGGTTAAGGGTGAGGGTTAAAGGATAAAGCCACATGCAAGGTTGCTTTCTCAAAATCATAGAGATGATTCAAGTAAGTTCCTCTGGAATGGGGTAAGCACAAGGCAAAACAATGAAGCAAGTAAGCAGAGATAACAAAAATAAATGGAAACCGGATGCCAATCAATGGGCTTATACCAGACTCACAAAACAAAGGTGGATACCAGATGCCAATCAATGGTCTTATACTAGCCTCACAAAAGCACAAAAACAATGGATACCAAATGCCAATCAATGGTCTTACATTAGTCCCACAAGGAAAACAAAATGCAATAAGCAAAAGGAAATAAGTTGCCAATATATGGTCTTACACTCAACTCCAAGGAAATGGAATGCCACTCAATGGTCTTAAATCCCACTCCCACCAAATCATAGGAAACAAATGCCAATCAATGGACTTACAATTGACTCCTCAATGGACAAAACAAAACCAGATCATAGGAAACAAATGCCAATCTATGGACTTACAATTGACTCCTCAATGGACAAAACAAAACCAGATCATAGGAAACAAATGCCAATCTATGGACTTACAATTGACTCCTCAATGGACAAAACAAAACCAGATCATAGGAAACAAATGCCAATCTATGGACTTACAATTGACTTCTCAATGGACAAAACAAAATGTCACAAAGTAATGAACAATGATCATGCAATGATATACAATTAATGCTCAATGATGAAAACAAATGCACAGAGGCACACAAACAATTATGCACAGATGAACAAATAAGCAATCAAGCAATCAGTTAGCACACACTATACACAAATCAATAGGCTCAAGCAAGGTTAGGCTTTAGAAACAAGCCAACTGGAATGGGGTGTTTTGAGCTCTTAACCATAACATTGAGAGTTAGGGTGAAGCAGATGAAATGGAGATGAGGGGTGTGCCTCATAGCTCTTATTCCTGGCCTGGGAGAGCTTTAATCAATAGAAAGTGTGGGAGTTCAGAATGAGGGAACTCTTCTCCACATATGATTGACTCTATAAGATCTTGGGTTCTTATTCACAATGCATCAACACATGGTGTGAGCAAAATGAATGACACAACTGAATAGCAGGGGATGAATTACACATCCCTTTTATCTGCCAATTGCCTCTTAAGAGGACTTAACCTGCTTGGCACAAAATTAAACAAACAAGAACATGGCCTCTTAAGGAGGGCTTCAGACAGGTGCCTACCAATAACAGTAGGTCTTCCAGACTACATGAAGATTAGGGATTATACCTAAGTGGTTAAGCAACCAAGCAAAGCAAAGTTCAAATGAACTTAAAGAAACTTAAGTGCCTGTGGAAACAACTAAACAAATCAGTACAATACTCAGACAAACAGACAACAGTCAATAACAAACAGACAATCCCAATGTACAAAGTATAAGCCATAAGGCAAACACAAGTGAGTTATCAACAACCTACAAAACAGCAAATGTTAGCAATCAAAAGCAAATATCAAAATCCAAATGATGAAGCATCATCAACCATGGAACTTGGATGCTTAAACCTGCAATTCAAAGCTCACATGTAAGCAACAAACCACTAGGTCAAGGCCTAGGGTCAAAGATGGAGAAAAAATTCAAAACAGGAGCTGAAATTCAACATATTGCAACTTCAAACACATATTAACATGTCCTAAAAAGGCTCACATCAAAATCATCATCAAAAGCATTTCATGATCAAAAGAAGTCAAAGACAATTTCAAAGCTCATATATGATCATCATGAATGAAAATTCCAAATCAAAACAGAAATGATTCAAATAATTCTGGAAAAATTCATGAACATTCAACACATTCAATATTATCAACATACATAAAATCAGAAACATCCAAGATCATTTGGCATGGAAATTAAATGGTGCAAGTTGGACAATCAATTGTGTGACACCAATTGTCACACCATGTTAACACAAGCATAAAACAGAAATGGTAAATGAGAAAAATACCAAACCAAGCCTAACACATCCATTAACATGTCTAGAATCATCATGTAAAATTTCAAGTCCATTGGATTAAAAACAAGCATTTCATGATAGAAAGAGTAAGGCAATGTCATAAATGCATATGTGTTCAATCAACCTAGAGAAAAATAAATTTCCAGCCAGGCACAACATTCAAACTCATGATCATTAAAAACTAGACAAAATAAGGATCATTTTGCAAAACATTGGGAGTGATTTGGTGCATTTTTCAATTTTATATGATTTTATGAAGTTAGCATACAAAATGAAATTCAAATATGTGAAGCATACATGGAAATGGAGGGAAAAGGCAAAAAATGAAATGATTTGAATAATTTTGCACTCGGCCAGAATCGAACTAGGTAAGAATTTGAAAGTGAAGCGCGCGCCAGGCCAAAACGACACTGTTTTGCCTGAAAACCCTAGTCCGTCGCTAAGCCCCAGGATCCGTCGCGAAGCGTGGATATTCATCTTCTTCGTGAAGAAGACGATGAACAGTGCATGAACTTCAAACATTTTCCAGAATTTTTTTTCCAGAAATCCAGGATGAGCACATCATTCCAAAGCATTTTCAATGGAGATCAAAGATCAACTAATAACTAAGCTCAAATCATCAAGAACAACAAGAATCGAGCAAAATCACTTTTGGATGCAAAACTTTAAACACACATAACTTGCTCAATAATGCACCAATTCACACGATTTTTAGATCAGAATCACCAGGAGAACAAGATCTACCAGAATATAGCAATGAATTTCAAAATTAAGAGGATCGAAAATTGACCTCTTGAAGAGCAGAATCTTGAAAATGCACGATCTACAGCTTGTATTAATCCAAATTCACTCCATAATGCTTGCAATGATGTTTGATGAAGAAAAGGAAGCTTGAACACATGTAGATCTAGCTAAATCTTGAATTTCCATTTTCAACTTCATGAGCTTCAACCACTTGACTCAAACACGAATTCAACAAAACAGCACTTGATCTGCACCAAACCAAAGCTAGGGAACAAGAATATGAAGTAAAACTGCAATGCTATTTGAAGAAAATTTGAATTTATGAATGGAAGAAAATTTTGGAGGGAGAGAGAATTTTTGGATCTAGAAATGTGAATTGTGATTAACCTTTCCCAATTCTGTTATGATTAGAGTATATATATGCTCTACTAATCACCTTGCTAATCCATGTTTAGTTTGGTTAAGTGAAATAAGGTGTTTTGCAAATTTTTGAAAATGCATGGTGCATGTAGTAACTACACGTGAACAGTACCATTCCTTTGATCATTTCCACTTAAAATCCTTTTTTAAACTCAATGGCAATGGTAGAAAGTCCATACAACGCACCATTTTTGAATTTTGCAATTTCCCTCCAAAAAAGGCATGGAATAGCAAGTGATTATGTGAGGAGATTTTATGTAATGTGATGCATGATTTGGAAATTATAGGTCAAGAGAAGAATAATGCAAAAAGAACCACTCAATTTGGAGCTTTGGTTCAAAAGATATGGTCACTTGAAATCCCATGCACACATGGCAATGATTGGATCATATCTCCTCAACCACACATCATAAATCCATGATCTTGAACTTTTTGGAAATGGGAGAGAGAGATCTTCAACTTTCATGTTGGACAAAATTTCATTTGAAGCTTCTTTGATATTGGAAAGTTGAGTTGAAGCTAGATCAAAAACTTGCCATTTTGGGAAAGTTGAAATTATAGGTCATTTTCCATTTTTGGAAACTTTTGACTTGACCTCAAATTCTTCAACCTTTATCTTTGAAATGATGAATAAGCTTGATTTGGACATGAATGGGATGAAGAAACTCAATTCCCACCTTCAAAACCCACAGTTGACTTTTCAGTTGACTACATTGGCCCTTAGATGACCTGAAAATGTTCTGATGAATTAGGGGCCTCAACCACTTGGGAACTTGCTCCAAAATGAACCTATAGCTCATATAAGCTTCATGAAATGATCACATGATCCATGTCTCAAGAATAACCACCATCTATTGCTCAAGGAATGCCTTTGATGTGCTTGACCTGCAATTGCTTCAGCTGCAAGTAACAAGGGTTAATGACATATATTTGTACATTTTTGGTTAGTGATTAAAAGAAAAGCAATGATATATACATGCAAGTAATGCTTGGTGACCAAGAACCAATCTCAAGAAGATCCCACCCACAGGGAAGCAAGCAAGAAAGCTCAAAGATCCTTGAGGCTATGCAATGCTATGATATGATATGATGAGGGATCTTAGGGACAAAATTAGGATCTTACAGTTATTATGTTTAATTGGACATGACACTGTTCCGTTTTCTCTTCAACTAGTCATAGCGGCCTGTCTGGTACGGTTTTGATCGCAATGTGTCTATAGTCTTCAAAGTGCTTAATCAACTTCGTTCTTCGTCCTAGTCATTTTTAAATAATATGTAATGTAGCTATATTCTCTCTTACGACATGTCTCTTTGGCTCATTGAAGAAAATAAAATTTATTTAGTTGATTCACAAAATTGTAAATTAACTTTTGAAATTAATGTTGATGCATTGTAAAATTTACAAAATTATAGTGGTTAGCATTAAAATTTAAATTAGAGTTAAAACAATTTGGCTTCACCCAGGCTCGAACTGGGGACCTTGAGTGTGTTAGACTGACGTGATAACCAACTACACCACGACACCACTTATGTTTCATTGAAACATTTTAAATGGTTTTAATAAAAGTATTTGTAATTGTAATTTATTGATTAGTTGTTATTCCATTTACATGTAGTTATAAATGTGTATGTTTTAATTGTTTGACTGATGAAAGTTTATTATTATGTCAATTTTAATGATAGTTCATATGGTTTTAAGTAACACAACCTTTCGTGAAAAAGAATTAATTAATCCATCAGACTCATAATATGTGTCAGTTTTGAAAAAACAAAAATCTGTTTCAAATCATTTGTCCATTAAAAATACCAAAGAAAAATTTATTATTATTCCCCCCCCCCCCCCCCCCCCCCCCCCCCAAGGTTATCATTATTTTTTAAACCTTTACCCACATATGCATTCCTCTGACTACTATTATTAAAAATATATTATTAAATAATATTGATTTTATATTGGAAATCAACAAAACTAACTATTAATATAAGAAATGTGTCAATATCATTAAAGACAATTTTAAATTAGAATGATGGAGTAGTATATTTATATAAAATAGATTTCAGAAAAGAAAGAAAATAAGAATTAGGGGTTATGTTAAAACTGAACCAAACAATAAATTGGTGTAGATAAGAGTGTAAGGTTTTAAGTTTTGGCTAGAGTCGAGCCAATGTCGAATCGGAAACAATTCATTTGACAATTTTAATTTAATATAAGATATATTTATTTGTTTTATTACCAAAAGAAATAAAATTTCCATATTTTATACAAATATGGTAGTACTACACGAGTGAGTATTGAATTTGTAAATAAACACAAGGAATAAATTTGGTATTTGATCTTAAATTGTTTTTAATAGAAAGATTATTCATAGGACTTAGTCATAATCTCTTAATTCACAATACGAAGTTTTAGTTTGGAAAAAGAATTTTATGACACTTTAAACTACTACATAATCATAACACAAATAAATAACTTTTTTTTTTAATGTAAACATAAAAAAAGGTAGTATGAGACTATTCATTAAATTCCACTTCAACTATAATAAATTGAAAACAATATTCTATACTCCATTTACTCGGCCTCCACCAAAGATAACATAGATTTGTATTGTTTGGTAACTTATTCTCTTTTCAACAACTTCTATTCTTTTTCTTACCTCCCAAATTTGGCAATCACCCAGTTAAAGTATTTTATCCTTTACTTCCACACTCATCAAGATAAAAAGACGAGTCAGTCTCTCTATAAGACTTGAAAAGATGATTTATTCTATATCCCAGACTATGAACCTTCTGAAACGCTGATTTTTTTCGATTTCAGCGGTTCGCAATCAATTTTTATGGTTTTGTTTTATAGGTTATTATGTTTAATTGGACATGACACTGTTCCGTTTTCTCTTCAACTAGTCATAGCGGCCTATCTGGTACGGTTTTGATCGCAATGTGTCTATGGTCTTCAAAGTGCTTAATCAACTTCGTTCTTCGTCCTAGTCATTTTTAAATGATATGTAATGTAGCTATATTCTCTCTTACGACATGTCTCTTTGGCTCATTGAAGAAAATAAATTTTATTTAGTTGATTCACAAAATTGTAAATTAACTTTTGAAATTAATGTTGATGCATTGTAAAATTTACAAAATTATAGTGGTAAGCATTAAAATTGAAATTAGAGTTAACACCTTTTGGCTTCGCCCAAGCTCGAACTGGGGACCTTCAGTGTGTTAGACTGATGTGATAACCAACTACACCACGAAACCACCTATGTTTGATTGAAACATTTTAAATGGTTTTAATAAAAGTATTTGTAATTGTAATTTGATGATTAGTTGTTATTACATTTACATGTAGTTATAAATGTGTATGTTTTAATTGTTTGACTGATGAAAGTTTATTATTATATCAATTTTAATGATAGTTCATATGGTTTTAAGTAACACGACCTTTCGTGAAAGAGAATTAATTAATACATCAGACTCATAATATGTGTCAGTTTTGAAAAAACAAAAATCTGTTTCAAATCATTTGTCCATTAAAAATACCAAAGAAAAATTTATTATTATTTCCCCCTCAAGGTTACCATTATTTTTTAAACCTTTACCCACATATGCATTCCTCTGACTACTATTATTAAAAATATATTATTAAATAATATTGATTTTATATTGGAAATCAACAAAACTAACTATTAATATAAGAAATGTGTCAATATCATTAAAGACAATTTTAAATTAGAATGATGGAGTAGTATATTTATATAAAATAGATTTCAGAAAAGAAAGAAAATAAGAATTAGGGGTTATGTTCAGAAAATAAGTAATAGATAATGTTGAGAATTTAAATGAATTCTAGTTAAGTAAAGTAGTTAACAGTGAATTTAATCACATATTTAAATAGGAGTGTTGTGAGAGTCAATTATGGTATGAGACCTACTTATGGGTTGAACACTTTTGGATTTTGCTACCTAATTCATTGTATATATAACAATAGTTAAAACTGAACCAAACAATAAATTGTTGTACATAAGAGTGTAAGGTTTTAAGTTTTGGCTAGAGTCGAGCCAATGTTGAATCGGAAATAATTCATTTGACAATTTTAATTTAATATAAGATATATTTATTTGTTTTATTACCAAAGAAATAAAATTTCCATATTTTATACCAATATGGTAGTACTACACGAGTGAGTATTGAATTTGTAAATAAACATAAGGAATAAATTTGGTATTTGATCTTAAATTGTTTTTAATAGAAAGATTATTCATAGGACTTGGTCATAATCTCTTATTTCACAATACGAAGTTTTAGTTTGGAAAAAGAATTTTATGACACTTTAAACTACTACATAATCATAACACAAATAAATAACGATTTTTTTTAATGTGAACATAAAAAAAGGTAGTATGGGACTATCCATTAAATTCCACTTCAACTATAATAAATTGAAAACAATATTCTATACTCCATTTACTCGGCCTCCACCAAAGATAACATATATTTGTATTGTTTGGTAACTTATTCTCTTTTCAACAACTTCTATTCTTTTTCTTGCCTCCCACATTTGGCAATCACCCAATTAAAGTATTTTATCCTTTACTTCCACACTCATCAAGATAAAAAGACGAGTCAGTCTCTCTATAAGACTTGAAAAGATGATTTATTCTATATCCCAGACTATGAACCTTCTAAAACGCTGCTTTTTTTCGATTTCAGCGGTTCGCAATCGATTTTTATGGTTTTTTTTATAGGTTATTATGTTTAATTGGACATGACACTGTTCCGTTTTCTCTTCAACTAGTCATAGCGGCCTGTATGGTACGGTTTTGATCGCAATGTGTCTATAGTCTTCAAAGTGCTTAATCAACTTCGTTCTTCATCCTAGTCATTTTTAAATAATATGTAATGTAGCTATATTCTCTCTTACGACATGTCTCTTTGGCTCATTGAAGAAAATAAATTTTATTTACTTGATTCACAAAATTGTAAATTAACTTTTGAAATTAATGTTGATGCATTGTAAAATTTACAAAAATATAGTGGTAAGCATTAAAATTTAAATTAGAGTTAACACCATTTGGCTTCTGTAATACGGTGAACTGACTTTGTGTGTTTTTGCTTTGGAAAGCAAATGTCGCGGATAGCAAGAGTCGCCACCGACTTTTCTTTTATCCAATTAGGAAAGGTGGAAAAGAACAGGAAAGACCTTAATTAGATTTTGGGTTCGGGAGGTACGTTATACAAAGGGAAGGTGTTAGCACCCTTTGTATCCATGGTTATCCATGGGCTCTTAATTGCTTGATCACTTATGTTATTTTTTCTTGTCTGAAAAAGTGTTTGTGAATTGTTTAGGAAATGTTTTGAAAAAGAGAATTTAACTTTGTAATGATTCTCGTATGAATGTATACAAAGTGGTTATCTCGTTTAGTTTTGAAAATGGTTTAGAAAAATATAACTCAGTAATGATTCTAGTATGAATGTATACCAAGTGGTGATTTTCTAGTATTTGTGAAGTGTGAAAAGTATTTTTAAATTGTGAGTAAGCAATTAAGAGTTATACCTACCCAAGGTCTTGATGGGCATTTCCTATCCTCATGAGGGTAAAACTGTCCTTACTATTGAGAAGTAAGTAGTTTTATCCTTTGGATGTAAAAGGGTCATCGTAGGGTCATCGATTGGTCATTGAAGGCAACATTTGTAAGGATACCTTAGCATTCGAAGGGACTATCATCATTTAACCGTAGGCTATACCGAAGGGTCATCGAGGGACAAAATCATATATTCGAAGGCAACATCCGAGGGGCTATGATTTATTTTAGAGGGACATGATGATTTAATCGAAGGGTCTTTGCTAAGTGTATCCCCACATTCGCGGGACATGACCGCAATACCGTAATATCGTAGGGTAACAAGGAGAGGTCCAAGATCGCATATTTAAAGGCAAAGTTTTACAATTAATTTGATAGCCGTAATCGATTAAGTAATTAGGTCCACATTAAAATCGATGAAATCAATACATTAAAATCAGCTAGATAATTCAGGATGTATCTCCACATTAAAATTAAGTAATTCAGAATCCATCTCCATAAGGGTATCCCACACATGAAGTGGAATACCTAGCCGGCCGTTTCCTCGGGAATATGTAAGCCTTTACACAATTCAGCACACGGGTTAGAACATCGAGATAAAGTACAATTGAAAATTGCACCACAAAATAAATACAACAGTCATAAAGTCAGGCCAAATAATGCAGAATTATAATAAATCTTGATTAGATAAACATAAGGCAGAACAGAAAAGAAACAAAACAACCACTGTCTCGTTCGCTTCTGCTTCGCCTAGCGAAGGCTTAGCGAGTGCTCGCTACAGGCTCGCTTAGCGATATGCTAGCGAGCTGCTACGGGTTTCGAGTTCGATAGCAGCATGATCTCCGGCACCCTGAACTTTATGGCATTTAATTACAGGAATAGCATGGACAAACATTCAGGATATTCAGGCATACTTAAATTCACATGTGAAATCAAATTACATATCCGAAAATTTAATCATGATGCATTATGTATGTAGAGATTACCGATTAAAAGTATAAAACAGTAGTGATGCGCAAACCTGTTTGTAACTGAGCTGCGATGTTGAAGGGACTGACCACTCTTGGTATCAGATGGAGTTGGGCGGAGGTAACTTCGGTGCGGATGAGCGGCCTTCAGGGTTTCTTTACTCGGAATTCTCTGAGCTAGTCTCCAGGGTTTCTATGCCAGGGTTTCTGTCCGTCTTCGTCTGTCGTTCCTTCTCCGTTTTCCTTCCCCTTTTTCTGACTGAAGCTTGGCTATTTATAATGCTCTTGTTGTGACCTAATGGGCTCAGAATGAAGCCCGAAAATTCTGATATATCGCAAGCTTCGCTAGGCGAGCGTTGTAGCGAAGGGTCCGCTAGGCGAAGGATTTGCTCGCCTAGCGAGCAGGCCATCTGTGACCTAATGGGCTCAGAATGAAGCCCAATAATTCTGGTATTCGCAAGCTTCGCTAGGCGAAGGAGTTGCTCGCCTAGCGAGCAAGCTAGTTTGGGCCTTTTTCTGGATTGGGTCTGTTGTGAGTTGGGCTTTTGTTCCTTTAAGGTCAGTGCCTTGCAGAATAAGTTGGAGTGCTTCAAGAAATGTTTTGCAAAATTAATGGGCAAATTTTGGGGTATGACAGTTGCCCCTGTTCAATATTCTTGAACCGAGAGAGTTAGGATGGCAAGTATGCCATTCGTGGTCTGGAGGTGGAAGATTATTGAACACTAGAATGCCCCAAAAATTTGCACTTGTCAATTAGTCTTGATGGAGATGGGCTTAAAGATGCCATCCAGGAAGTTTGATGATGAGAGCTTCAGAGTGCGTCGTACATTAGACGATATCTGAAGGCATGGGTGTCATACTGGGTCATACGCTAGACCGTATAGTGAGTCCTCCATTATGCTGTCAACTTTGCTGGGGAGTCAGAGTGCGTTATACGCTGCTGGGGATAAAGGATCAGAATGGACCATACACTAGATCGCATCTGAATAGCAGAATGAGTTATCCATTAAGCGGGTGACTTCACTGGGGATGGAAGATTAGACCGGATCGTATGCTAGATCGTGTCTGAGTAGCAGAAGGGCCGTCCGTTAGGCTGAATCTGATGATGAAAGGGGTAGTCATACGCTAGACTACACTTCAGAAATGTACCGTATACTAGGTAGCATCTGAGGACTTGAAGGTCTAACTGGATCGTACATTAGACCGTATTTGAGCAGAATGAGCCGTCCGTTAGGCTGAATCTGATGATGAAAGGGGTAGTCATATGCTAGACTACACTTCAGAAATGTACCGTACACTAGGTAGCATCTGAGGACTTGAAGGTCTAACTGGATCGTACATTAGACCGTATTTGAGCAGAATGAGTCGTCCGTTAGGCTGAATCTGATGATGAAAGGGGTAGTCGTACGCTAGACTACACTTCAGAAATGTACCGTATGCTAGGTAGCATCTGAGGACTTGAAGGTCTAACTGGATCGTACATTAGACCGTATTTGAGCAGAATGAGCCGTCCGTTAGGCTGCATCTGATGATGAAAGGGGTAGTCGTACGCTAGACTACACTTCAGAAATGTACCGTATGCTAGGTAGCATCTGAGGGGATGAACGTCCAAATGGGTCGTACACTAGACCGTCTCTGAGCAGCAGAACGAGCCGTCCGTTAGGCTGTTTCTGAATAGTTGAAGAAATCATATGTTGGGTTGAATCAGAATGGACTGTACGTTAGGCTGAATCAGAATGAGCCGTACGTTAGGCTATATCCGATGATATTTGTATATGTTGTATTTGCAATAAATGTCTGGGATGGGCTTATAGATGCCATCGTTAGGAGGATGTCAGAATGAATGTTGACATGGAGTATATCTGAAAGATGTAGTTGAATCCTGAATGTAATTGATAAAGATGTCCGTCTGAATGGACCTTTGTTTTGACTGTATCAAGAGGATAATTAACCTGAAAAATAAAGTTAGCTTCATGCCATGTCATGATGCATGAGATGTTTTATGCTTCTGAAACTGAATGCGAACAAGGTATGCATGCGTATGTTGTGAAATGATGAATGAATTATGCGTCTGAAATAAATGCGAACATTGTATGCATGTATATGATGCGAAATGATGCGTGAATGGATTATGTGTCTGAAACTTTGCCGGGGAAAAATAAATCCCCATATTCTGGTTGGAGATATTTGTATCGATGACCCTTTCTCAGCTGGGGGTACTTGATTTCTGTCTGATGGTGGAAATACTCAACGGAGCCCGGCTGGGGATAGAAGAGATGACCAGTCTCTCTGGTGATGCCGACCTCTTCTGGAAATAGCCAGTTTTTGTTGGGGAACAGGATTTGTAACCGGACTTGTTGGAAAGCATGGTTAGACCTTATCTTCGACCCTAAAGTCTTTCAGTAACTGTTATTGCTATTTCATGCATGTTTTTTCGGTAAACATCAATCATATTCAAATGCATATATCAATTCAAATTAAATCAATGGACGTTTATGCAAACAAAACAGAGAAAGTAAAACAAAAGCCTCTTTTTGGAAGATGAAATGGTATCGACTTTGAAAGAGGGCCTATAAACAGGCAATTTGAGTACAAGGAGACAGAAATCCTAGTAAGAGGAAGCCGTCCAGAAAACAAAGAGAAAGCTATGCAGAAAAAGTCCCATCGATTTTAATTCCACTACTGTCATTATGTCTTCAAGCCTCTCATCTCCTGTTGTCGGATAAAAGCGATTGGCTTGTTCAATCCCTTTGATTTGGGTGAAGCTGACCGAGAACGGGACATAGTCATACGCTTTAATCCCTAATTTTTGCCTGGACCGCCTTTTCAGGTTTTCAGTCCACCAGGATACCCCTTTTTGCCCAAGCCGCCTTTTCAGGTTTTCGACTTGCCGGGTGTACATGCGTAGTGTTTTTTTAACTATGTCCGTGTTCACGGGATGCGGGGATTCTTCGTCATCCATTGTAGCAAGTATCATGGCTCCACCAGAGAATACCTTCTTAACTACAAATGGCCCTTCATATGTGGGAGTCTATTTGCCTCTAGAATCACCTTGTGGTAGAATGATACGCTTTATTACCAAGCCGCCACTTCGGAATTATGGTGTTTTATTTTGAACTGCGTGCAGAGTTCCGTAATCATCTTGTTGTTCAGATTAGCACCATTATCAGTGATAGCTCTTTCAGGAGACAGCAGGTTTCTCAAATGTGTATTTGATAAGATCTATCTTAGAAATCAATAAAGCGGTGTGATTCAACATATACTGTCTTAGTCGGCGAGCAGCCCAGGCCAAAGCACAGCAAGCTTTCTCGAGCTATGAATATCTTGTTTCACAGTCGGTACCTTTTTGCTAAGGTGGTTGTCGCATCCGCAAAAAATAACCGGCGGGCTGAAACAAAAACAACACAGAGCCGCCACCGTGCGTTATTTATCCCAAAAGAGGGAAAGGAAACGCTTGAAGTAAACCTGGGAAAAGCATGGTCTCGCGACCAAAGAGAAAGGGTACGGGAGTCGGTTACGCAAGGGGAAGGTATTAGCATCCCTCACGTCCGTCGTACTCGACGGGATCCACGCTCTAAAAGAAAGAAAAGGTTGCTAAACAAACACATCACACACACACACCGAAACAACACAGGTGGGGTTAAGAGGAAGAGGGCTCGCTAGGACATCGCGTCCTATGCCTACGTATCTCGTCTGGAACGAGAATCAGAGCTGCTGTAGTTCGGCTCACGCACGCCAAACAAGACACACACCAACACGGGCAAACTTGGAACCCGAACGCCAATCGCTGGACTTACATCGGCTTCCGAACCAAACAAACACAATCAGGATACGGACAGCCAATCGCTGGGCTTACGTCCATATCCTGACACACATGAGAATTAACAAACAAACACACACAAAAAGAAAAAAAGTGCCCGGAGAGACCTCGCACGGTCTCCTGCCTACGTACCTCATCTGGTATGAGGATCAGGGCGACGTAGTTCCCCTGAAAGGGAAAGAAATTCTAGCCAGAGACAAAGGGAAGACACACTACCAGGGAGCTGTTCTCGAGCCTAGTGTTATCATGCATCATTGCCCTATGTTATGGTTTCTACCTACTTGCACAACAGCAAGCTAATCCTATCCAGGAAAACAAGCATGCAAGCATCAACAAAACAAAACAAACATTTCAAGCAAATATTCACAAAGCACACACTATATCCAGTCAGAAGTGGGCTCAAACAAAGGGTTCGACTGCCAAGGCAAGTCATCTGTACAAGGGTAGAGTTAGCTCTTAACCTTGCCATTGAGGGGCTAAGGTGAAGCTGATGAAAGGTGAGTGAAGATTAGACTCCACAGCTCTTGTCCCTGGCCAGGGAGAGCTTCAGACAAAGGAGCGTGGGTTCAGAAAGGAGGAACCCTTCTACGCTCAAGACTCTGACACAACTGTACAAAGTACAAGATCTTGGGTTTGTGTCCCAATGCATCAACACCACTTGTGTGAGCAGAGGAACGACTCAACAGAATAGTGGGAGATAGATTGCATATCTCTTTGATCCACCAATTGCCTTAATCAAGGTCTTTACCTGCTTGGCACAAAAAGTAAACAAGCACAAACATCGCCTCTTAAGGAGGACTTCAGACAGTTGCCTGGCTAAATAACAAGCTAGGTCTTCCAGACTACATGGAGACAAGAGAGTCTACCTCAATGGGTTGACACAACCAAGCAACAGCAAGCAAGTTCTCAAGGAACTGTTGTGAGAGAATTCTTTACCTTGAATTAATTTTTAATGATAGCAAATTGTGTGATCATCATCCAAATGTTGGTTGTGCATTGCATTACATGATACATTTGTGTTTTATTATGTTTTCCATCCCATTCTATTTGTTGCATAACTGTACATATAAACCTACATTGATACTTCCTTTGAAATAACAATTAAAATGCATTTTATGTCAGTATGTATCAATACATAAGCCTCTGCATCGATACATATAGCATGTGATAAATCACAAAACATTTTTGTTCAGTATGCATCGATGCATACGAGTCATGCATCAATACATGAAAGGCAAAAGACTCTATGCATCGATCCACACGATCCCTGCATCGATACATGACTAATTGAAACAACCTGTGTATCAACACATACGCATCAGGCATCGATACATACTAGTGTAATAATCACATGCATCGATACACACGACTTTTGCATCGATACATGAATAATCAATTTCATCAAAAATTCACATAGCCTACATTATGCATCGATGCACACTATTATGTATCAATACATAAAGCTGTTTTGTGTTATAACAGCAACTGTTTTTGCAGCATATATAAGACAGGTTATAACAGCAGTGCAAAAACACGAATTCATTGAGGGAAAACAATTGAACACAAGATCAAAAGCAGTGTTGGAGCAATTGTTTTGAGAGCAATTAGAAACCTGAAAGAGACTTCATCTTCTTCATCTTCTTCATCTTCTCAATCACTTTTCTTCAAGAACATTTACACATAACCATTCTTGTTCTTTGGATTAAAGAAGCATCGAGATAACGTTCAGTGGTACGATCAAGGATCTAGCTGTGGTTTGCAGTGGAACGATCGAGGATCTAGCTGAGTTGAAGATTGAAGGGGGTTTCTAGGAAAAACCTACTGGTTTGTCCTTCAAGAACTGGAGTGTTCTTGAGGGTTTGGGAGTCACGTTTGCAGAACATATTCAGCCGCAGCGTTGCGTTTGGAGATCGGAGGATTTCGCAAGCAGGTCGTGGAACCGGTGAATCGTTTGCAATTTCGTGCAGGAAAATCTTGATCGTGCTCAGATCAAGTGAAGGTTCATACAAGAAGAAGTTCTTAGAGTTTAGAATTCTGTCTTTGTATCATAACCTTGTATCAACGGATTCGGCAAAAATTGATAATCAAAGTTCTTAATTTCATTTGAAATTGAGAGGGAGACGTACCCACACGCGAGGACGACGTGGGGAACTTCCTTACCAAATCTCTGCGTATCGTTTTCTTACCTTACTTCTCTTTACGTTTTAAAATTGTTTTCGCAATTTCAGTTAGTGTGTGGTGATTGTTCCTGTTGTAAGACAGCAGTGGCAAGAGAACTTTTAATCAAACTCCATTGCTGTTTATCATCGATCACACACACACCAACTGTTTGACAAAACGGTTAGCTAGATTTTATTCATTGGAAATAGACTTTAATGATAAGTGCATTCAATTAGTTAAAATTCTGGTGTGAATTGTTTCTGTCATTCTCATTAAAATCCAGCAATTAAACTTGTGTGTCCGGCTTTCTAGTAGCGGTTCAGAATAGACGGAAGTCGATTCGGGACTGATTTTTCCGCCAACTTTGAAAACTCTGATAAAATTTCAAATCCGTTAAATTTTAAAGAGGTGATCTATTCACCCCCCCTCTCGATCACTAGCCACACCGTCTAACAAGTGGTATCAGAGCGCCGGTTCGCTGGTGCTCTGTGGCTGCCTGTAACAGTATGGATTCTGAACCAAAGGGGCGTATAATAGAGCGCCTATTTTCAACGGTGAAAATTATGGCTACTGGAAAGACTGCATGCGAGTTCATATAAATTCTGTGGATAGGTTAGTATGGGCTGCCATTGAAAACGGTCCGTTTCAAATTACTATGACAAATGCAGCTGGCGCCATAGTACCTAAACCAGAAGATGATTGGAATGAGAAAGATGAGAAAAAGTGGTCGTGTGATTGGAGAGCTCGAAACATGTTAATTTCAGCACTTGGTGTTGATGAGTATTATCGAGTATCCCATTGCACGACAGCTAAAGAAATGTGGGACGCTTTAGAAGTTGCCCATGAGGGTACTACTGAAGTAAAACACTCCCGCATTAACACACTCAATCAAGAGTTTGAGCTCTTTCGCATGAAACAAGGAGAATCCATCTCCGACATGCAAAAGAGATTCACTCATCTAACTAACCGATTGAATGCTCTTGGAAAACCTATTTCCAATGAAATTGCTACTAATAAAATTCTCAGGTGTCTTAGCAGGGAGTGGCAACCTAAAGTTACAGCAATCAAGGAAGCCAACGATCTAACAAGACTTACGATTACAACCTTGTTTGGAAAGCTGGAAGAACATCAGCAAGCATTGGAAAGTCTTGAAAAATATGAGAACAAAAGTAAGAAGGAAAAAGAGAAGAAAAGAGACAAAGAGGGAGAGAAGAAGCCAATAGCTCTTGTGGCCTCTAGCTCTAAGTCCTCACGAAAAGAGCAAAGCGACAATGATTTAAGTAGTGACAAAGACTCGGATGATGAGGAAATGGGACTGTTTGTAAGGAGATATAATAGATTCATTCGAAAGAATGGAGTCAAGCATTCCGACAAAAATCTCATGAAATTTCGAAGACAATCTATAAATTCGAAACAAGAAGAGAACAAGAAGAGTAGAGGAAGAGGATCATGTTTTAATTGTGGTAAATCTGGACACTATAAAACGGACTGCCCTATGAAGTATAAGGACCAAAGAAAAGATTCGCCAAAAGGGTACAGCAAACAAAGAAGAGCGTATATTGCATGGGAAAGTGATAGTGATTCATCAAGCACACAAAGCTCAAGTGATGATGATGAAGCTGCAAATCTGTGCCTTATGGCTCACACAAAAATTCTGCCCTACCACAAGAAGAAAAACAATGACAAAAAGGTAAAACAAGCCTATTACAATAATTTCTCCTCTATGTCTTTTTCGGAACTAAAAATAGCTTTTGAAAAACTGCATAACGAAGCTGTAGATGCTTTTAAAAGACTATCTTCCGACAAACATATCTTCTCTTTTTTGGAAGGTAAAGTAAACAAAGCTGAAATTGATTTAGAAGCATTGAAAACTAGTATTGCAGAAAATTCAAAAACTATTGACATTGACGGATGTAGTAGAGTTAGGTATTGTGACGCTTGTTATATTTGGCAAAAAGAGGTAAACACTCTTAAGGTCAAATTAGAGAAAGCGCTACAACCTAAAGTTACTTATGCCGTTGACCCCAAGTTGTTTAAGAAGTCATTGAATCCTCCATATGCAAAATACTCTTTTATTCTAAAGGATTCAATGAACAAGAAACAACAAACACATCATCATGGTTTATGTCATTATTGTTGCCATGCTGGCCATACCATTGAGAAATGCAAATTTAGGAGATTTCTTGTCCCTAAAGGCATTTATCAATGGAAGCCAAAAGGCAACCATGTTAGCACTTACCCACTTGGACCCAATGAAAATTGGGTACCAACTTCTCTCTTTTGATGTTGTAGGATGAGTGCCTTGCCTCCGCAGATAGAAGGTGGTTTCTTGACAGCGGCTGCTCGAGGCACATGACCGGTGACATATCGCTCTTTATAGACTTCAAGGTAAAGAAGAAGGGATATGTCACTTATGGAGACAACAACAAAGGAGCTATACTCGGCAAAGATAGTGTAGGTAATCCCTCCACCACTACTATTTCAAATGTCCATTTAGTTGAGGGACTTAAACACAATTTGTTAAGCATAAGTCAACTATGCGACATGGGCTATAAAGTGTCGTTTACAAAAACTTGCTGCATAATTGAACATGTTGAACAAAACATTGTGTTTAAGGGTGTAAGAGTAAACAATATCTATATGCTTGACTTGTTTGATGTACCTTTAACAAATACTAAATGTCTAGTCACCTTGAATGATGATTCTTGGCTTTGGCATAGACGTTTAGCGCATGTTAACTTCGATTTGCTAAATAAGGTTGTATCTAAGGATCTAGTAGTCGGTCTACCAAAAATAAAATTTTCAAAAGACCACCTATGCGACGCGTGCCAAATGGGAAAGCAAACAAGGGTGTCTTTTAAATCTAAAAATGTAATTTCAACTTCACGACCCCTTGAGCTTCTCCATATGGACCTCTTTGGACCTTCAAGGACAAAGAGCCTAGGTGGAAATTACTATGGCTTTGTAATAGTTGATGACTACTCTAGATTCACTTGGACTATATTCCTTCATAGCAAAGATGAAACTTTTTCTGCTTTTAAAAATTTTGCAAATTTGTCCCAAAACAAAATGAATTCCAAAATAGTTACAATTCGTAGCGATCATGGTGGTGAGTTTCAAAATTATCACTTTGAGAAGTTTTGTGACAAGTATGGTATTGAGCATAACTTTTCAGCCCCTCGCACTCCACAACAAAATGGCGTTGTGGAGCGTAAAAATCGTGTTTTAGAGGAGTTGGCAAGAACAATGCTTAACGAGGGCGGATTACCAAAATACTTTTGGGCTGATGTTGTTAGCACAGCCTGTTATGTTTTAAACAGAATCTTAATTCGCCCTATTTTAAACAAAACTCCTTATGAACTTTTGAAAGGAAGAAAACCAAACTTGTCACATCTTCACGTATTCGGTTGTAAATGTTTTGTTTTGAATAACGGTAAGGAAAACATTGGGAAGTTTGATGCAAAAGCGGATGAAGGTATCTTTCTTGGTTACTCACTGTCAAGTAAAGCATATAGAGTGTATAACAAGCGTTTACTTACTGTTGAAGAATCTGTTCATGTTTCTTTTGATGAGTCTTATCCGAAAAATGTCGGAAAAGGTATTTCTTTTGATGACGCAGGTGTATCTACAGAAGACATACTCAAGGAAGCTGTTGAGGAAACTGATCAGTCCAAAACAGCTGCCCATGAGAAGGAGGAAGATACTAGTCATGAAGAAATTGAGGAAGAAAAGACAGCTGAAGTGAATGACCTTCCAACAGCTTGGAGATCCTCAAAAGACCATCCCATTGACAACATCTTGGGAGACATTTCAAAGGGAGTAATGACTCGTTCTAAGATAAGTAATTTTTGTTCTCACTTCGCGTTTGTTTCACAAGTAGAACCTAAGAATGCCAAAGAGGCCTTGATTGATGAATTTTGGCTAATGGCCATGCAAGAAGAGCTTAATCAATTTAAAAGAAATGACGTTTGGGAACTTGTCCCTCGTCCGCGAGATCATCATATCATAGGCACTAAGTGGGTTTTTAGGAACAAGCTTGATGAAAACGGAGTGATTACTAGGAACAAGGCACATTTAGTAGCACAAGGGTATAACCAAGAGGAGGGCATAGATTATGAGGAAACTTATGCTCCAGTTGCTCGCCTTGAAGCTATACGTCTTTTGCTTGCCTATGCGTGTTCTAAGGATTTTAAGCTTTACCAAATGGACGTAAAGAGTGCCTTTCTTAATGGTGTCATAAATGAAGAAGTATATGTTTCACAACCTCCCGGTTTTGAAAATGCTGAAAATCCAGATCATGTTTACAAATTAAAACGAGCTTTGTATGGTCTTAAACAAGCCCCTCGGGTTTGGTATGAAAGGCTTAGCAAATTCCTAATTGATCATGGATATTCAAGAGGTAAAGTGGACAATACTCTCTTTATTAAACACAAAGGGAAGCACATTCTTTTAGTTCAAGTTTATGTCGACGATATCATATTTGGTTCAACTAACATACACTTGGTCGAAGAATTCTCTAAGGTTATGCAGGGTGAATTTGAGATGAGTCTAATGGGGGAGCTGAACTACTTCCTAGGACTGCAAATAAAGCAACTTGATGAGGGTACAACAGTATGTCAAACAAAATACTGCAGAGAACTACTCAAGCGCTTTGGAATGAATGACTCAAAATCGATTGACACCCCAATGCCTACCAACGAAAATCTAGATAAGGATGAGCACGGTAAGTGTGTAGATGTCAAAAGGTTCAGAGGTATGATTGGATCTCTTTTGTATCTTTCTGCTTCTAGACCTGACATCATGTTTAGTGTTTGTATGTGTGCACGCTATCAATCAAATCCCAAGGAATCGCACCTAAAAGCGGTGAAGCGCATATTTAGATATCTTCACGGAACACCTAAATATGGGCTTTGGTATTCCAAAGGAAGTGATTGTAGCTTAGTAGGGTACTCCGATTCTGATTTTGCTGGCTGCAAATCAGATAGGAAAAGCACAAGTGGTACATGTCACCTGTTTTCAAACTCCTTGGTCAGTTGGCATAGCAAAAAGCAAGTTTTTGTGGCTTTGTCAACTGCAGAGGCAGAATACGTTGCAGCCGGTAGTTGTTGCGCTCAGATTTTATGGCTGAAACAGCAACTACAAGACTTCAACATTCAACTCAAACGTATTCCTATCAAATGCGACAACACTAGTGCCATAAACCTTACTAAAAACCCTGTTTTACACTCACACACTAAACACATAGAGATAAGACATCATTTCCTTCGTGATCATGTTGAAAAAGAAGACGTTGTCTTTGAGCACGTTGATTCCAAAAATCAGCTTGCTGATATTTTCACTAAACCATTGGCAACGGAACCTTTCTTCAACATTCGTCGCGAATTGGGAATCCTAGATCTCTCTCAATTGATGTCATAAGCATGTTACCTCTTAATTATATTATGCCTCACTATGGTTGATAAGAGCTGTTTTAGATGTCAATTATCCATCACAAGAGTTCTCCAACAAAGGTGATATCAATCCCTTCTACAATTTTCTTATTGCTAAGTGATTGTGTATGTTAAAACAAATGTTCTCACTCTAATTGGCACAAAATTTGATTGCATATATTCCTTGTCTATATTGTGTGCACATTAACAATCTGACTTCTAAATCTCTCTTGAGCATAATCATCATGACATAGTGCATAATGCATATTCATACTGCATTAAAATTCACTAAAAGCCAGTTCAGCATCAGTATGCATCGACACAAACGACGCAAGCATCGATCCATACATTCTGAAATTCAATTTTTTTCAAAACTGCTTCAGGATGCATCGATGCATCCATCGCATGTATCGATACACATGCCCATTGTGAATATTTGGCATCGACGCATGACCTCCTGCATCAATACATACTGATGCTATCTGAATTAAATGCATTTCTTTCTCTCTCATGCATCGACACATCAGCCAATCATATCACTTCCTATCTCATTACTTCATATCATCTGCCCTCAAAAACCCCAAAACCAGTGGCTAACCCTAATCCTCCTCATCTTCACTCTCTCTCTGAAACCCTAAATCTCACATCACCATGCCTCCACGCACTATTCCAGCCAGAGCCAAAGGAAAAGGAAAGGGAAAGGAAACAGCCGGTACATCTCAGCAACCACCAGAAGTTCCTTCAAATGCCTTAGAGCTACTTCATCCTGCTGTTGCTGCTGAATTTGAAGAGTCCTTCAAGACAAGGTTAGTCATGAAACCTCACGTCTTTGATAAAACAGATGCTATTCACCTACACCTAAATGAAGTGGTTGAACTCTTACAAGCACAAAGACTTGGGTCGTTTCTGTCCACAAAGGATGATTATCATGAGGATTTCATTCGGATCTTTTATGCTGGGTTACAAACTGGTAGAGGCTATATGTTCCGGTGTTCTATCGGAGTCAGAACATATACCTTTGAAGCCTCTGATTAGGAAACGGTATTTCAAATGCCGTCTTCGTCGATGGTTTTCAAGTGCTGGCATGACCTGCATTTTGATCCTGAATTTGACATGAAGGACTTTACAACTTCTATCCTAAAGATTGATAGACCGTTGAGTGAGGATGAACACGTCACGTCAGGTATGATCAAGCAAACTCCGCGTATTCTTCACTGGATTATCACACATATTCTGCGTCCAACAAACAGCGGACACTCTCGGTTGAATAGGCCTAGCATACATCTTCTCTACATTCTACAAAATAAGGTTCTTCTAAATTGGGCGAACTACTTTGTAAAACGTCTATTCTTTGTGCGAGACAGCTCCAAGAATGTGGCTCTAGGTTATGCCTCTCAAATAATGAAAATTCTTAAGTTTTGGAAAGTTGCAATACCTATTGTTCCTCTCCTATCTCCATCTGCTGCCCAAGAGTTTGACTCTGCCACTCTATCGCATATGGGATATCGGTGGGACAAGGACCGCAAATGCTTCTATTTCTTCGAAAGAAAATCCAAAACCAGAATTTACAACTTTGACGTGCCCTCGGAACGCATCCATGTTGCTGAAGATCAGCCTGATGAAGAAATGCAGGATGCGGCTGAAACAGATGCACCACATGCTGAGGCCAATACTGGTTGGGGTGAGTGGGTGCCACGAAGGTGGTCTCCTACCAACTACGTACCTGAACCTACAACCCCTCCATTCTCCGGTGGTACTTCAGCCTCAACACCAAATGCGGACATCACTCATATGCTTCAACAGATGGAAATTGTCAACAAAGAACGCCATGAAGAAGCACGGTACTGGCATGTTCAACAATCTGAATGGCACAACGAGCATCGGGACTGGCATGATGAGCATACACGGATGTATCACAATCAACATGCTTGGCACCAAGACTTAGTTAAATGGCATCAGGTTTTCTACAACGAAATGTCCGGCTTTATGGACGACTGCCGTGCAAATCCTGGTATTATGGACAACTTTAGAAGCATTGAAGTTCAGAACCGATTTAGGCAATACTCCTTCATGGGCCAAAACCCAGACACAATGCCTCCTCCTCCGCCTCCGCCAAGCTACAGAGATCCTGACAGACATGATGAGGAGTCCTGTGGTGGCAACAATCCAAATTAACCAACCATCTTTTCATCTCACTGCATCTCATTTCATATTGCTCAAGTTTTATTTTGTTGCACAATATATGGTTTAGCTTATGAAACTCTTAAACTCGTTCGTATCTTTAAAATGCTTTTCCAATTCTGTTTATCTCTATTGTTATTGCCCTTATTCTTCATTCTTTGTGAATGATTCTTTACTTTGAAGCTACATTCTTTGTGATTGATAGCCTGTTATCATTTTTTTGCCATGTCCTGCTACACTATGCTACCTTGATAAATTTGTTTCTTCCTCTTTTTGATGTTGACAAAGGGGGAGAAAATGCAGATGCAGATATGCACAAACTCAGGGGGAGTATCACACATCTTGCCAAGAATTTGCCATCATCAAAAAGAGGGAGTTTGTGAGAGAATTCTTTACCTTGAATTAATTTTTAATGATAGCAAATTGTGTGATCATCATCCAAATGTTGGTTGTGCATTGCATTACATGATACATTTGTGTTTTATTATGTTTTCCATCCCATTCTATTTGTTGCATAACTGTACATATAAACCTACATTGATACTTCCTTTGAAATAACAATTAAAATGCATTTTATGTCAGTATGTATCAATACATAAGCCTCTGCATCGATACATACAGCATGTGATAAATCACAAAACATTTTTGTTCAGTATGCATCGATGCATACGAGTCATGCATCAATACATGAAAGGCAAAAGACTCTATGCATCGATCCACACGATCCCTGCATCGATACATGACTAATTGAAACAACCTGTGTATCAACACATACGCATCAGGCATCGATACATACTAGTGTAATAATCACATGCATCGATACACACGACTTTTGCATCGATACATGAATAATCAATTTCATCAAAAATTCACATAGCCTACATTATGCATCGATGCACACTATTATGTATCAATACATAAAGCTGTTTTGTGTTATAACAGCAACTGTTTTTGCAGCATATATAAGACAGGTTATAACAGCAGTGCAAAAACACGAATTCATTGAGGGAAAACAATTGAACACAAGATCAAAAGCAGTGTTGGAGCAATTGTTTTGAGAGCAATTAGAAACCTGAAAGAGACTTCATCTTCTTCATCTTTTCAATCACTTTTCTTCAAGAACATTTACACATAACCATTCTTGTTCTTTGGATTAAAGAAGCATCGAGATAACGTTCAGTGGTACGATCAAGGATCTAGCTGTGGTTTGCAGTGGAACGATCGAGGATCTAGCTGAGTTGAAGATTGAAGGGGGTTTCTAGGAAAAACCTACTGGTTTGTCCTTCAAGAACTGGAGTGTTCTTGAGGGTTTGGGAGTCACGTTTGCAGAACATATTCAGCCGCAGCGTTGCGTTTGGAGATCGGAGGATTTCGCAAGCAGGTCGTGGAACCGGTGAATCGTTTGCAATTTCGTGCAGGAAAATCTTGATCGTGCTCAGATCAAGTGAAGGTTCATACAAGAAGAAGTTCTTAGAGTTTAGAATTCTGTCTTTGTATCATAACCTTGTATCAACGGATTCGGCAAAAATTGATAATCAAAGTTCTTAATTTCATTTGAAATTGAGAGGGAGACGTACCCACACGCGAGGACGACGTGGGGAACTTCCTTACCAAATCTCTGCGTATCGTTTTCTTACCTTACTTCTCTTTACGTTTTAAAACTGTTTTCGCAATTTCAGTTAGTGTGTGGTGATTGTTCCTGTTGTAAGACAGCAGTGGCAAGAGAACTTTTAATCAAACTCCATTGCTGTTTATCATCGATCACACACACACCAACTGTTTGACAAAACGGTTAGCTAGATTTTATTCATTGGAAATAGACTTTAATGATAAGTGCATTCAATTAGTTAAAATTCTGGTGTGAATTGTTTCTGTCATTCTCATTAAAATCCAGCAATTAAACTTGTGTGTCCGGCTTTCTAGTAGCGGTTCAGAATAGACGGAAGTCGATTCGGGACTGATTTTTCCGCCAACTTTGAAAACTCTGATAAAATTTCAAATCCGTTAAATTTTAAAGAGGTGATCTATTCACCCCCCCCCCCTCTCAATCACTAGCCACACCGTCTAACAACTGTAAGCAACTTAATGTACCTGAAATCAATCAAGTATCATCAGTACTCAGACAAACCAACAGTAAACAACAAATGTTAATCTGTACAGTCAAACACAAGTTAATGCACACAAGTGCAAGCCATGAGCTCAAACTCAAGCATCAAACCCTACAACACAAAGTCAATGTTAGTCTACAACATCAAACAAACTCAATTTACAACTTGCATTGTTCTCCTTAAGGCATTTGCAGCTCAAACCTGAAACACAATTCCAAAGGTGAGAAACAAGACCACTAGGCCAAGCCTAGGGTCTAAAGGAAATGAAAAATCCAAAGCAGCAAGTGAAAATTATCCAAAATCACATTCAAACAATTTAGAAACCAATGCAATTGGTCCCATGCTCATATCAATCACCATTATCATTTCATGCACAAAATAGCACCAAACATGCAATTTGCAACTTCAAAAGACCAAACAGAAAGATCTCAATCAAATCCACATCAAAACAATTCAATTAATTCCACAAAAATTCAAGCCTAAACAGAACAAATCCAATGAATAGCATATCAAATTTCAGCTCATTTGGATCAAGGGAAGTAGGGCAATGAAATTCAAAAAGTTCAGACAAGTTCATACAAGCCAACACATGATATCAAAACAATCACCAACTTCCATAAATCATAAAACAGTGACACAACAAGATAAATGAATGGGATCAACACCACAATGACCTATAATGTGTCTAGAATCACTCCCTCAAATTTCACATCCATCCAATTAAGCATGAGAATTTCACAAGCAAAATACAATCATGTATCACAAAATGTCACAAAATGAGCCAACAGAGGAGAAAATTCCAATCAATTAGAAAATGCCATCAAAAATTCCAGAGAAATTCACATGTTTTCTCAACATACAAATGATCATTCATGCAAAATTTTGGCTCAATTCAAGGTTCCTAAGCAAGGCAAATAAAATCATGAAGTTCAACATGCTTGGTGTGACACAAATTGTCACACCTCTAATCAAAAATTCATATCTCAACAGCCAAGTATCCAAAAATTACAAACTCTACATCAAAATCACCATCAAAGTGTCCAGAATATGCACAAAAAATTTCATCCATTTCTTTGAAAGCATCATCATTTCATGAGAGATATGGCAAAGCAAGTACAAATGTGACACTATCAAGCAAACCCTAGGCATTTTAATTTTTTACACGTGCACAAAAATCATGATTAAATTCTACATACTATAAGAAGCATGGTGAAAAAAACCTCACTCAATTTGGATAAAAAATGAATCAGATATGATTTTTACAAGATCATGTAATCAAATGAAAATGGATTGCAAAAAGAAAAATGAAATAATATTAAGAATTAATGAACCAGTGGCATTGTTGTAATATTAAAGCACAAGCGCAAAACGACGTAGTATCAGTTAGATGTCATGGCGCGCTATGAATGGCTCATACTGGCGGTAAACACGAATTTTAACAAGGCAAGGGAAATTGAAGATCAAACACACATTCAAACGTGTTCTTCACTATGAACAACCAGAAAATTCCAGAAAATTGGCAAGAACTTTTTCTCACCAAACGCAACAATCCATATACCGTTAGAACCGTATCAACATGTACATCATGAATATATAATTTACTTGACCTAATTCTCAACACACAAAGCAAATCGAACGAGAAAAGTTTGCATATCAAAAGTTCAAAGCCAGATTTCTCTCACGATTCTCAACCAAATCAAAAACTATGAGCATCATGTTAATCTATGTTGAAAGCTCTACAAAATGCATATCATGATTCACACAATAGAGGAATTCGAAAAAATCACCTTATGATGAAGCAGTGATGAATCTTTGAGTTTCCTCGTGCAAAAGCCAAAAACAGATGATGATTATGGATAAGGAAGTTGAATGAAGCAAGTAGCTTAGCTTAAAACAGTTCCATGTGCAAGAACCATCAATTTGCCATTGTTGTGCTTGCTTGTGACAGTCCCAATTCTGGAAGCTTTGGCCACGAATTCCTCAAAACAGTTCCTCAATGAGTCTTGTGGAGCATGGATCCAAGAAGAATCAACACAATTGATGAAGAATTGATGAAGAAATGATCAAAAATGTGTGATGAAGTTTGAGAGAATTTGGAGGTTTTGGAGGGAAATTCAGTTACAAATCTTGGAATATGGAATTGTGATTATGATTCTGTTATGATTAGCAACTTATACTCACTCCTTAATCCATTTCCTTAATCCAAATTAGCAAATTGGCTTGATTAGCATAATTGCATTTTTAGTGAAAGTCCAAAAATGACCTTTCCAAATATTCAATGCAACAGTAAAATAACAGTTGGAACAAGTCACATTGGCCATTTGGAGAGTGTTGGAATTGGTCTTGCATTCAAAAACCATGTATTTTGAGATTTCACCTATTTTCCCACCAATTTCCAATTTGAACACTTGAAAAATGACTTTTTGCCTTGACCATTTTTGATGAATTGTGATCATACATCATGAAAGTACATGTGAAATGGGGTTTGCTCAAATAAAGATCACCCAAATTGGACATTCCATGTGAAAGTTATGCCACTTTGATTTTAGGCATTTTTGGAAAATGAATGGACCATAACTTGTCAACCATACATGAGAAATTCATGTTCTTGGACTTTTTGGAAAGGTGAGAGCAAGATCTACAACTTTCATGTTGAACAAATTTTCATTTGAAGCTTTTTTGGACATGTAATTTTATGGTGAAAAACTTTCCATTTTTGGAAACTTCCATTACAAGTCACTTTCTATTTTTGGAAATTTTTCTCCTGACTTTATTTTCTTCATTCTTGAGGTTTGAAATGTCAAATGAAACTTGTTTAGACATGAATGAAGTGTATCCAACTCTCTCCCACCTCCAAATCCATAAAATCAAGCACAGTTGACCACAGTTGACTTTTCTGATTGATAGATGAATTTGGCAATGCACTGATCAAGTTGAGCCTCAATCCTCTGATGAAATGGCTCAATGATGAAACCCTAGCCTCCATAAGCTCAATGTAATCATGTGAAGATCCCCATACCCAGTGTAGACCCCATCTCCATGCCATGCCCTGATTGGCCCAATGCAGATGATTAGGGTTGACCAGAGGTCAAAACCCTAATCTCAAGGTATCTGATCATGAACTTGAATATTCTGGATGATAACAAAACCATGATGATGATGATGTATTATTTCAACCAAGATAAAGATCAATCTCCTTGAGAATCATAAAACCCTAATTTGTAGCCCAATCCTCAGATAGTTAATGATCAGTCAATTCCATCAATGAAACCCTAGCTTGCACATTAGCCCCTTCATCTTCTGCTCAAGACCTAGGAGGATGACTTGCACAATGTAACCACATGATATGCAATATGCAATGCCTAATGACCTAAGAAATGTTATGCAAATATGTTATGCTAGTCCCAAGAGAGGAGGACAAATTTTGAGGTGTTACAGTGGTATATTGCATGCTCTTTTCGACCAGACTCGTCATGTTGCCCCAGCACACCCTATGGAATTTTCTAACACGGTTAAATACATGATTAGAGGTCCTCCTTCAATTGGTGGCATCAGAATTGGAGGTTCATGGAGAGACTTCTTGATTTTGTCAAAAGCTTCTTGACATTCATCATTCCATATTGTCTCCTGATTTTTCCTCAGTAATTTTCTTGTCTACTTCAGTACCTAGATTTCATTTGACTCCTCATGCGGCTGTATAGTCTTTTCTCCTTGCAGTACTAGTCTGGCAAGTTCTCCAGGGACTTCACAATCTTCCTCACTCCTATCGTCGGTTTGGTAGATCGAATTTTCAAAGTCATAATGAACAGTAGCAGAGTTATTACCATCAGGATCCATAGTGGATATGGATCGGCAAATTGTTACGTGAGTGTGTGTAAGAATACATAGCTTTGTTTAAAAGATGATAGGAAAGATAAAGAGCGCAATATTTGAATGCAAAAAGTCCATTGATTCATTGAATGTGAATATGCTTATGAAAATGACAAAACCCTTGAAAAATTAGCTACTGTGCCCCGGGCTTAGACACAATGCTTTAAAATGCTAAAATAGCAATAACAATTACTCCTGACTAAAGGAAATCGGGATAGTGTCTTCAGCTTTCCAATCATTGAGTCTGTCACCAATTGTTGGGAAAATCCAGCTATCCAGGTCGCAATCGCTATCAACATCTTCTACAGCATCAACAGTCTCGTCATGATTAGGCAGAGGAGCAGGGATGACATTAGGAGCCCCCGGGGGATCAAATTCAAATTCTCAAGCGTCGATCTTATCTTGAATCTTATTTTTCAACAACCAACAATCGTTTGTATCATGCCCGGGGCTATCGGAGTGATATGCACACCTGGCATTGGGATTATAACTAGGAGAAGTAGTGTTGGGTTTTGCAGGAGGATCTCTGAAGGTAATCAAATTTGCTTTTAGCATACCCTGCAGTGCTTGTGCTAAAGTCATATTGATCTTCGTAAATTGCCTTCTTCCCGGGTTAATGTGACTCACAGATTTCTTGTCCTTTTTCTTCTCGAGCAAGAGAGCCTTCAGTTCCTCCTGCCCCTTGGATAAGTTCAAGATCATCTCCTGGAGTTGAGCATTCTGAGCATGGAGATCTTTGACAGTTTGTTCGAGGTCCATTTTTCAGTTTGGAGGAAAACCGTGAGAACATTGATCCCTTTAGAGTACCTGTTATGCAATGTGATGTTATGCTATGCAATGTATGAAATGTTTCCAATGTTTAAAGTCCTTGAACTGGTTAGTACAATGCCATGATGTTATGATGTTATGTAAACAACAAGCACAAACAAGTCACACAATCATCATTCCTAAGTTTTAAGGCTTGCATGAGTTCCATAGGTAAGTACCCTCCCCACTGAAGTTTGGTTGGTTAAACCTGTCCTAGAATAGTAACTGGGTTCTAGAAGGATCTCCAATCATTGACCTTCCTTTAAGTCCACTTCAGTGCAACACCAAGTGGTTGACCGAAGCTTCCCTAAAGTCCAATCTCAAAGAGTGTAGTATCGAGTCTCAACCAACCCCAGTCGGAACCGAAGTCAGTTATCTCACTACTTTCTAATGGCTAGGATGAGTTAATTAGGGTTCTAAAGGTCTGATTAATGCTTTGATGACACCACGCGGAAGCCAAATTTTTCCTCAAGTAAACATGAGGAACATCAGGACATCCATGTCGCATCCGCGAAAAAACAACCGGCGGGACTCAAATAAAAACACAACACAGAGCCGCCACTGCGCGTTATTTATCCCAAGATAGGGAAAGGAAACGCTCAGAGAAACCTGGAAAGGAAATGGTCTTGCGACCAAAGAGAAAGGGTAAGGGAGTCGGTTACGCAAGGGGAAGGTATTAGCACCCCTCACGTCCGTCGTACTCGACAGGATCCACGTTCTAAGAAAAGAAAAGGTTGCTAAACATCACACACACACACAGGGAACGCAGGTGGGGTTAAGAGAAGGGAGCTCGATAGGACATCGCATCCTATGCCTACATATCTTGTCTGGAACAAGAATCAGAGCCACTGTAGTTCGGCTTACGCACGCCAAACAACACAAAACATACAAACAGATGGCAAACATGGAGCCCGACAACCACTCGATGGAATTACGTCAGCATCCGAACCAAAACACATTCAAAAGGGCAAACGTGGAGCCCGACAGCCAATCATTGGGCTTACGTCGGCATCCGAACCAAAGCACACGATCAGATAACAAGTAAACACGCAAAAAGAAAAAAAGTGCCCGGAGTGGTCTCGCACGACCACCTGCCTACATACCTCGTCTGGAACAAGGATCAGGGCGATGTAGTTCCCCCTCAAGGGACTGAAAATCTAACCAGAAACCAGGGGAAGACGCACTACCAGGGAGCTGGACTCGAGCCTAGTGTTGTCATGCATCATTACCCTACGTTCAGGTTTCTATCCTACTTGCATAAGCAAACTACTCCTATCCAGGAAAAAAGCAAACATACAAAGCATACAAGCATACATCAAATGAGAACAAGCATCTCAAACAGATATTCACATAGCACACACTATAACCAAACAAATGGGCTCAATCAATAGGTATAACTGCCGAAGCAAATCATCTGTACATGGGTGTTGGCGCTCTTAACCTTGCCATTACGAGGCTAAGGTGAAGCAGATGAAAAGGTGAAGTGAGGATGGGACCTCACAGCTCTTATCCCTGACTAGGGAGAGCTTCAGACAAAGGAGCGTGGGTCCAGAATGGAGGGACCCTTCTACGCTCAAAGACTCTGACTCGATTGTGCAACAGCACGAGATCTTGGGTTTGTGTCCCAATGCATCAACACACAGCCGTGTGAGCAGAGGGACGACTCACAGAATAGTGGGGGATAGATTGCATATCCCTTGGCTTCCACCAATTGCCTCATAGAGGACTTCACCTGCTTAGGCACAATATTAAACAATCACAATCATCGCCTCTTAAGGAGGACTTCAGACATTTTGCCCGGCCAAATAACAAACCGGGTCTCCAGACTACATGAAGTCAAGAGGACCTACCTCAAATGGTTTAAAAACCAAGCAGCAGCAAGCAAGTTCTTAAAGAACTGTAAGCGACTAAAAGTACCTGAAAACAATCAAGTATCATCAGTGCTCAGACAGACAACAATAAACAACAAATGTTAATCAGTCAGACTATACAGATAACACACAACAAGGCAAGCTATGAGCTCAAGCTCAAACTTCACAAACTACAAAACAAATCCCCATTAGTTCTCAACATCAAACAATGTCAATTTAATCCACTTGGTTCAATCTCCTTAATCATGGTGCTTTTCATCCTGAAAAATCAAGCAAATGTGAGAAACTGGACCTCTAGGCCAAGCCTAAGGTCCAAAAGGGAGAAAAAAGTCTAAACAGCAAAGGATTCTCAACCAAAATCAAATTAACACAAATAGAAAGCCAAGGCATTTGATCCCATGTTCCTATCATTTACCATATTCATTTCATGATCAAAACAATCCAAACTATGTCAAATGGAACACCAAACATCCAAACAGAATGACTTCAACCAAATCCATATCAAAACAATTCCAAAAATCCTCAAATAATTCACACCTAAACAGGACATATTCAAGGTACAGCATGTCAATTTTCAGCTCAATTGGACAAAAGGAACTATGTCAATGAAAATCAAGAAAAACAGACACAAATATATGAGCCAAATCACAACATCAACACATGCATTCACTTCCAAAATTCATAAGTCAATGAAAACAATAAAGAAATGAATGGGACCAAAACAGGGATGTCCTACAATGTGTCTACAATCATCATACCAAATTTCATGTTTATCCAAAACCATATGAGCATTTCACATTAAATTTACAAACATGTGTCACATGAACTTGCATAATTGACAAACAGAGATGAAAAATATCAATCAAATTGAAAATGCCACATAAAAATCCAGAAAAATTCACATAGCATCTTGACATGTTAATGATCACACATATAAAGTTTCAACCCATTTCAACAAGCCTAGGTCATGAAAATAAATCCAGCAAGTTGACCTAGCTAGGTGTGACACAAATTGTCACACCTAGATTCAAAAATTCATAACTCAATCACCAGGTATCCATAATTCACAAAATTTACATGTAAATCACCAGAAACATGTCTAGAATCACCACAAAAATTTTCAAGAATTTCGTTTAAGGCATGAGAATTTCATGATAGTTTTGGTAAAACATGTACAAAATGAACACATTAAATCAATCCCTAAGCCAATTAATTTTCTACACGTGCAAAAAATCCACAAAAATAGCCATTAAATTCTACACATCATCATGAAAATGGTGAAAAAAGTATCACTCAATTTGGATGAAAAATGAGTGAGATATGATTTTTGGAAGTTCTTGTAACAAAAATGAAATAACCAAAAGAAAAAGAAATGAAACAATACAAATAATATGAACCAGTGGCATTTCTGTAATATTCCTGCGCCAAGCCAAAACGCTGCAGTTTCATTAAACTGCATGGCGCGTTCTCATTGGCTGGGGATGGCGCCAAACACAAATTCAAACTCAGGCAAGGAAATTTTGGATCAAACACACTATTGAACGCGTTCTTGAACAAGAACCATTCCAGAAAATCCAGAAAATCACGATGAACATTTCTTCACCAAAATAATCATGCTATACATCAAAATCATCGTCTAATCACGTACATGACGAATATGCAAATCAATTAACCTAACTCTTACTGTAGCAACGGGATCGAGCAAAAGAATAAATGAACATCAAACTTCAAATTCAGATTTCTCATTCAATTCTCAACCAAATGGAAAACCACGAGCAGCATGATAATCTACACTGAAAGATCTACAAAAGCCACCTAACAATTTGATCAATGGAGGAAGTCGAAAATTCACCTTATGAATGAAGCAGATGAGAATCAGCTTGTTTCCACGTGTAAGAAGGTGAAACAGATCAAGATTATTGATGAGGAAGATGATTGAAGTGATTAGGCTAGCTCGAAACAGCACCAATTGCAAGAATCTTCAAAACTCCATTGATGAGCAAGCTTCCAACAGTTGCAATTCTTGAAGATTTGGCCACGAATTTTGCAAAACAGTTACTCACAATTACATGTAGAGCATGGATCCAGCAAGAATGAACAAGTTTGATGAAGATTTCTTGGAGAAATGGTGAAAAAGGTGAGATGAAGTTTGGAGAATTTGAGAGGTTTTGGAGGGAAAGTTTGTTAGATCTGAAATTGTGAAAATGTCCTTTTCAATTTCTGTTACAGTTAAGGTTATATACCACATCCTAATCCACCCCTTAATCACAATTAACAAAATGAAGTGAAATTAGTGAAAAATGAGTTGTGTGAACAAAATTTGGAAAATAACTAACTTAACCACCAAAAACAGCTTCACACAATGGAAAATACCCAGAAAACTGAGTTTTCGCGCGAGCGGTCGACTCATAGCCTGCTATGCGTCGACTCATAGCCTGCTATGCGTCGACCCGAGGTCTATGCGCTGACCCTTATGGTCGACCATAGGTCGTCTCATAGCCTGCTATGCGTCGACCCGAGGTCTATGCGCTGACCCTTATGGTCGACTCAAACATTGCTATGCGCTGACCCGTGGTCCATGCGCTGACCCTTATGGTCGACCATAGGTCGGCTCATAGCCTGCAATTTTTTTTTTTTTTTTTTTTTTTTTTAAAGAAGAGGAGGGCAAATTTTGAGATGTTACAGCTGCCCCTATTCAATCCACTGTGAACCTGTCGATATGAATAGCCTCGGCTTTCAGATGATCAGGATGAAGAGTGATTGAATACCAAGAACAGACGAACAATTTGCACTCTGATGGGAAAATAATTAAGAACGCCTATCAGAATCGGCAAAGACACAATCTTGAAGAAGAAATCCGTCTGGTACGGAGAAAGTCGGCCTAATCACCGAAACAGCAACGTCGACCTGGATACCAAAATAAATGGTAACGCAGGGATAACCATGGCCTGAACACCACTCATCCGCTCGGGATTATTATTTTCTTTTTCTGCTTTTCTTGAACCCCGAAGTTTTCTCTATTTTTCATTTTCTTGGCCTGAACACCACTTTGGTCTGAACACCTCTTCGGTCTGGATACCACTTCGGTCTGGATACCGGGAAACTGGCCGGATTGCCGCAAGCAGCATCGATCTAATCATCGTGAGCTTCTTCGATCTGGAAATCGGAACTGGCCGGAGTGCCACAAGTTCTTCGTCCTGACTGTTGAGAACCTCTTCGATCTGGAAATCGGAAACTGGCCGGAATGCCACAAGTTCTTCGTCCTGACTGTTGAGAACCTCTTCGATCTGGAAATCGGAAACTGGCCGGAATGCCACAAGTTCTTCGTCCTGACTGTTGAGAACCTCTTCGATCTGGAAATCGGAAACTGGCCGGAGTGCCACAAGTTCTTCGTCCTGACTGTTGAGAACCTCTTCGATCTGGAAATCAGAAACTGGCCGGAATGCCACAAGTTCCTCGTCCTGACTGTTGAGAACCTCTTTGATCTGGAAATTGGAAATTGGCCGGAATGCCACAAGTTCTTCGTCCTGACTGTTGAGAACCTCTTCGATCTGGAAATCGGAAACTGGCCGGAGTGCCACAAGTTCTTCGTCCTGACTGTTGAGAACCTCTTCGATCTGGAAATCGGAAACTGGCCGGAGTGCCACAAGTTCTTCGTCCTGACTGTTGAGAACCTCTTCGATCTGGAAATCGGAAACTGGCCGGAATGCCACAAGTTCTTCGTCCTGACTGTTGAGAACCTCTTCGATCTGGAAATCGGAAACTGGCCGGATTGCCGCAACGACCCATGCTGAGGATGACAAGCCCTGAGCCGACTACTCTCTATTCAACCCTGGCAGACAAACACTTCGCGTTTAGCTGGGGATTATCTTCTTTCTTGTTTTTCTTGAACCCCGAAACTTTCTTGATTAACATTCCCATTTCTGCTCGACAGAACCTTACCCTCCAGTATCGTACTACTGGGGAATATCCTTGATTAAAACCATGATGCTAGACTCCTCGGAGTAACACCTTCACTGTCTGATAAAACCAATCCTCAAGCGGTAACCACGGCTTGAATCGCTCTGATCGCGTAACGTCCTCTGATTTTATTTCCATCTCTGTCCGACGGAAACATTTCCTCCAATATCGCACTACTGGGGAACATTGCTGATCTGACGTCATGATGCTAAACTCCACAGAGTAACATCTTCGCTTTCTGGCACAACCACCTCTCAAACGGTAACCACGGCTTGAGACTAGCTCTATGCTTGCAACAATGATGCATGATCTTTTTCTACGTAATGCTCCATAATTATGGAAATGCTACGCGATTTATTTTTTCTATGCAACATGCTATGCTTACTCTACATGATGAATGCATAAAAAGCATCCCCCTCAAGGGACTCTTCTGAGGAGCACAAGACACTCTGCTGAGGAACTCGTCAATACTCCGATTCCACCCTGCTGGGGAATAACACTGCTGCTGGGAAAAGGCAACCCTTGCTGGGAAGAACCTCCTTTGCACCCAATCCGCTCGAGAAACTGCTGGGGATAAGCACCACCAACGCTCTGTGGGGATACAACAGTCTTTGACTTGCTGAGGATATAAATCTCGACTCTGCTTCGAGAAAACCTCACAGATACCTGACGACTTCACTGGGGAAATGCTCACAGATACTCTGCTGGGAAAATAGCCACCTCCAGGCCTGGCAACTGGGGAAGCATCGATCTGACACCTGCTGGGGATAACCATCCAAACCCTGCTAGGGAAAACGAATGCTACTCCGCTGGGGATAACCCATGCAATCCACACATAGGATACGCTCAGCTGGGGATGCAGATATCAGTCTGCTACGGAAACTCGTCCAATCCACTGGTAGGATGAACACTCCTGGAGATATATTTCATTGAAACCCGCTCCACTCGGGGATAGCAACCTTCAGGCCTGACTGCTGAGGAAACACCGTTTACCTGTCGGGGATAACCATCTTGACTCGGCTAGGGAAACCACAGACCTTAGATCTGCTGGGGAGTTAGTCCTCCGATTCTGCTTGGGGACTACGCTGGGGAAATGAGAAAAGTTGGTACAGAACACCCGTCGACTCGTCGAACCATGATATCCACCTCCCAATCTCGCATCAGCCTTCCACTTTTGAGAATTCCCAGACTCGTCTGGACCTTTTCTGCTCCATCATCTTGTATTCCCAATCGCTCCACGCTCGACGGAAACGGACTCCTGGGGATTATACATACTTTTCAATCTTCCGACTTTGAAGAGTCTTCTTGATTAATTCCAAAGGCCGTCGGACGTCCCTCGTCTCCCCTCGTCCCTTCATCCTCATTCGTTTCTGGTCAAACTCTGCGGGGAATTTCTACAGACTTTCCAATCTTCCGACTTTGAAGAGTCTTTTTGGTTATCACCAAGGATCGTCGTACGCCTCAACGTCACTTCGTCGTTTTTCATTCATTCGTCCCTGAGCGAACTCTCTGGGGATCTGTTACAAAGCTTCCACATCACAACCTGCAAGTGAGTGAAAATACCTAACAGCACCTGCAAAACAGATCGTTAGATAAAACCATGCCCCAGGCGTGTCAAGATTTCAACACTTGGGTCACTCAGTCCTTCCAAATAAGATTTCAAGCTTTCAATCTTATAAACATGCATTGGAAGGGACCTGTATGTCTTAAAATGCAAGATTCTTTATCAAAACAATTGGATGTTTTTGCAATCAAAGCGGTAATGAAAACAAAAAACAAAATTATTTGACTGAATATGCATTTTATTGCTTGGAAAGAGTGTGGCTCAAATGAGCAATACAAAAGGAAGCAATTCCTGAAAAGAGGTAATTGCGCACAAAAGGAAAAATCTATCCTAATGGCAATGTGAAACCCGTGATCTCATCGAGTTCCAACTCGGTTACACCCCGTATGTCCTCAGACTCTCCGTGCTTTCTGCCTTCGAAACAAAACGTTTCCGACTGATCCCTACCGGGTATTATCCATGATGCTTTAACCAAAGCGCAAACGATCATGCTAGACGCAGTTGTTCGTTTCAATCCCTCTTTTGCCTGGACCGCCCTTTCGGGTTTTCAGTCCACCGGGATACCCTTTTTTGCCCAAGTCGCCTTTACAGGTTTTCGACTTGCCGGGTGTACAATTTTCCATTTATATCCCTAATTTTTGCCCGAACCTTTCTTTCTGTTTTTTGGTTCGCCGGGATGCCCATTTTTGCCTGGACTATTTTGTTCTTTTCGTCCAGCGGGTCCTTTTATACGAAGTATTTTTTAACTGCGTCCGCATTCACAAGGGATGGAAAATCCTCGCCCTCCATGGTCGTTAACAACAAGGCTCCGCCAGAGAAAACCTTCTTGACCACGAACGGACCTTCATAATTCAGTGTCCATTTGCCCCTTCGATCGTTTTGAGGAGGAAGGATCCTTTTCAGCACCATATCACCCACGTGATACACCCGAGGTCGCACCTTCTTGTCAAAAGCACGCTTCATCCGCTGCTGGTATAACTGCCCATGACAGATGGCTGCCAGCCTCTTTTCTTCAATCAGGCTCAGCTCCTCATACCGGGTCCTTACCCATTCAGCCTCTTGCAACTTAACGTCCATCAGGACTCTCAAAGAGGGAATCTGAACCTCAACTGGTAATACAACTTCCATCCCATACATGAGTGAGAACGGCGTTGCCCCAGTAGATGTGCGCATCGAAGTTCGGCACTCAGGATACCAGTTTCCTACTCAATCACACCGTCGGTGCATTCAAATGTTATCTGGGCAACAAAAGCTCCGTCACCTTAACCTCCCCATCAGTCATCAGAATCCGTTCGGATTCAGGGTCAGGCCCCTCCTCCGGGATCGGTCACTCTCAATCTTTCGATTAGAGCACCTCGAGATGTCCTCATCAGGGAACTCAAACTTCATCGGTTGATAATCCTCCACGTGTTGCCGGGCTATGTAATCAGACAATACACCCTTTTATTGCTTTCTGAGAGGTATATCGAACATCGTGTTCAATCAAAATCATTAGCCCTTTCGCAACCCGTCCGGTCATTGCTGGCTCTTCAAAACTCTACCTGATCATATCCATCTCGAAATCCACAAAGTGGTATGAATCAGCATATACTGTCTCAGTCGGCGAGCAGCCTATGCCAAAGTACATCAAGTTCTCCGAGCAGTGAATGTATTGTTTCACAGTCGGTAAACTTTTTGCTAAGGTAAATTGCGTGCTCTTTTCGACGAGACTCGTCATGCTGACCCAATACGCACCTCATAGACCCCTCGAAGGCCGTCAAGTACAGATTAACAGTCTCTTTCCACAAGAGGTATCAGAATCGGAGGCTCCTGCAACTTTTTCTTTTATTCTTCAATGCCCCTTGGCAATCATTATTTCACCTGACCGTTTGAACTTTTTTTTTTCAACATCTTGAACGGGTTCCCACATGGCTGTTAGGTGAGATGTGAACCATGACATGTAGTTCAATCTACCTAGGAGACCACGAACCTCTCTTTTTATTCTCGGTTCAGGCATTTCTCTTTTTTTTTTTTTTTTTTGCAGGATCAACCTCGATTCCTCTTTTCCAATGAACCCCAACAGCTTACCGGATCGCCCTCTGATAGTGCACTTATCTGAATTCAACCTCAGTTTGAATTACCTCAGCCGGTCAAACGACTTGCCCCGGTCTGCCAGATGCCCCTCTCCTGTTTGGGACTTTGCTATCATGTCATAGCATAGCATTCAATATCACGAAACAAAGTCACCATGGCTCTCTGATATAGGCACTGGCGTTCTGCTTCTCCAGAGGACGGTCTTCCCTCCATAGTAGCTCGTGCACAACGACATCGGTATCCGACCCTGGCATATCCTGACATGACCAGGTGAAGGTATCCCCATGCTCTTTCAACAGGACTACCATTCTGCTCTCGATTCGCCTCTGAAGCGGCCTCACTTTCCATTTCCTTCCTGACCTCGGCGGTGCTTGGAATAACAATCTCAATCCGCTCCGCATGCGGCTGAATCACCCTCTCCTCTTGTTTCAACAACCTGGCTAATTCTAGCAGATCACAATCTTCTTCGTCCTCTTCTTCAGCAAGATAGATCGAATTGTCGAAGTCATATGAGGTGTAACCAAATTGTTATCAATGAGATCCGGAGAATTATTTTTCGACTTTGGGACGAGACAAATCAAAAAAGAAAAATGAAAATAAACATTGCCATTTTTATTTGTTTTTAAACTGCAAAAATAAATGAAAAACAGGGAACACCGTTTTTTGACTGAAAAACATCCATTTATTAATGATGCAGAAAATGCAAAATGAAACATGAGGTGGCCCTTACAATGAACCATTACGTGTCGGGCAACACGCAAGGCTTTCATGCAAATAAAATTGAGAAACCAGAAACATTACTCTTCCGGATGAGTAACAGTGATGATCCTTCAGGCCTTCTAGTTCCCTGGTACGCACGATTTTATCCAACCATCAAACTTGCAGTTACCATCAGTCTCTTCACCCATCCCACAGGCGTGATCCGAATCTTCAGCAACTGCACTCACCATCGCCTGACCATGTGCCGGCATGGGATTGGCATTAACGTTGGGAGATGGAGCAAAGTTGATTGCTTTTGAATCCACCAGGTCTTGGACTACGTGCTTAAAAGCTTTGCAGTCCTCTACGCTGTGCCCGGGAGCACCCGAATGGAATTCACATTTGACATTTTCATCAAAATTGGCTGGCCTTTGATCAGGTCCCATAGGTGCCAAAGTCCTCAACTGTACCAGCCCCATATCTTTCAACTTTTTCAATAGGAAAGAATATGTCACAGGCGGCCTGTCAAAATGTCGATCACTCATCCTCCTCCTGACTGGATATCCTACCCTCTGAGACCTCTGCTGAAATGGCTGACGCTGCTGTTGCTGTTGTGCAGGCTGATTGTCAGCAGGAATAGTTACCGCAGCGATGTGCTGGAAGTAACGATCCCTACTAGGTCCTCTCTGAGCGTAGACCGCACTGGTATTACCCTCATTCTTGCGCTGACCGTACCCGAATGGCTTCTTCGACCCTGATGACGAAGCATTACCTTGTATCTTCCCCATTTTCAGCCAACTTTCGATTCTCTCCCCAGCCACCACAATGTCAGCAAAGTTGGTTACCGGACAACCAACCATCCTTTCAGCAAAAACCCCTTGCAGGGTACCCATGAAGAGATCAGACATCTCTCTGTCCACTAGAGGAGGTTGCACTCTGGCAGCCAACTCCCTCCATCTTTGGGCATATTCTTTAAACCCCTCGTTATTTTTCTGAGACATACCCTGCAACTGGGTACGGCTCGGAGCCATATCAGCATTGAACTGATATTGTTTAAAGAATGCATCTCCCAGATCCTGCCAGCTCTTGATGTCAGCAGATTTCAACTTGGTGTACCACTCCAAGGATCCTCCAGACAAACTGTCCTGGAAGAAGTACATCCAGAGCTTTTGATCCATCGTGTAGGCAGAGATCTTGCGAACGAAAGCCTGAAGGTGAGTTTCTGGACAGGAACTCCCATTGTATTTGTCAAATGCAGGCGCTTTGAATTTCTGTGGGATCACAATCCCCTCAACCAACCCCATATTCGACATGTTGATCATCCCTGGAGTGGCATAACTTTCCAGCACTTTAATCTTCTCAGCCAGCAGCTGGATCTCCTTGTTCTGAGGCGGGACCCCATATTGACCCAAGGGCTCATTATGCATGGAAAAATGATCTGCTTCCCTATCTTCCTCCTGGTCTTCATCAAACCCATAGAACGGAGGCAACAGACTATCTTTCATATTCTGCCCCAGACCGGGCCCAGCACCAGTAGCAGCACCAAATCCATCAGCATTGTTGTTCACCATACCCACAGTTGCTCTTTTTCCACCGTCTCTGGATCCATCCAGCCCTTGGTTGGAGACACCATCCAGGTTAACAACACTGTTAGCAGCTGAAGCCCGCTCGAGCTTTTCGACCTTATCAGCCAGAGCTTTCTGACCAACTGCAAAACCCTGCATGATGTTGATCAGCTCAGTCATCTTATCCTTCAGCTCGAGGATATCTGTGTTTGGGAGATCCATGAGTCTGAGAGTATTGCGTCTGGTGAAGTATCTGTGAGGACGGGTTGAGTGCAAAGGTACAACTCTACGAGCGCGAGCAATGATTCCTGCAAAACAGCAAACAGGTTAATATGCATGAATGCAACGTCTATCCATACGAGGAAAATTCTGTCCTTCGATTCTGGTTTCATCGAGACAGATAATATTTCACCAATAACATTTTGACATCCAGATGTCTCTCAACCAGATTCTCAATCCATAATGCTCCCCATATGGCTAGACGTAGGTTCGATGCAGATGAATGCAAAATGAGAATGATGCTGAATGAATGCAATGCACTGTGCCATCTGTCGCATCGCGCGAAAAACCGGCGGGAAAAGAAAGAACAACAGAGCCGCCACCGTGCGTTATTTATCCCAAAAGAGGGAAAGGAAACGCTCAGAGTAAACCTGGAAAGAACATGGTCTCGCGACCAAAGAGAATGGGTTCGGGAGTCGGTTATGCGGAGGGAAGGTATTAGCACCCCTACGCATCCGTAGTACTCTACGGGATCCACGCACAAAAGGAAGGAAAATTGGTTGCTAAACACTGCTCAAATACTCACACACACTGGCTGAAAGAGACAAAGGAACTGACTGAAACTGACTCGGCAGGATGTCGCATCCTGGGCCTACTTAGTCTATCAGGCATAGACATCAGAGTCGAAGTAGTTCGGACTGGGGAAACGACACATGCTCGCTAGGATATCGCATCCTATGCATACGTATCTTCTCGGACGAGAGAAGAATCAGAGCATTCGTAGCTCGGCTGACACGCACACAAACCAACACAGGCAAAGGCAAACGTGGAGCCCGAATGCCAATCACTGGACTTACATCAGCATCCGAACCAAAACACACACAAGGAGGCAAACATGGAGCCTGAATGCCAATCACTGGGCTTACATCAGCATCCGAACCAAGCACACGCACACTGGAACCCAAATGCCACTCGATGGACTTACATCAGCTTCCAAGCACACAACAACACAACAAGTTGATAGGGAGTCGGGGACTCGAGCCTATAACTGTCAAGCACACACTCAAACAAACAAACAACAAATTGCTAAGGAGTCAGGCACTCGAGCCTAGCAAATGTCAAACAACACACACAAAAAGAAAAAAGGGCGCCCGGAGAGATCAGCTCAATCTCCTGCCTACATACTTCATCTGGTATGAAGATCAGGGCGATGTAGTTCCCCTACGCAGAGACAAGGATCTAGCCTAACTAGATAACAGAGGGAGACACAACTCTAGGGAGACTATGACTCGAGCCTAGATGTTGTCATGCAAAATCAACCCTAAGTTATGGTTTCTAGCTAAATGGCACAAGGGCCAACCTATCCTTAGCAAACACAGGAGAAGCAAGATCTCAATTGCTACTAGGGCAAGAGAAAGGGGATATCTCAATCACAACAGGGGTGAGAGAAAAGAAATAGATGTTAGTGGTTAGTCAAACTCGACAAGACATCGCATCTCGTGCCTACGTATCTCATCTGAACATGAGAATCAGAGTTGCCGTAGTTCGGCCAAACAACTCTAAGCATGGCTCACACCGGGAGCAAGCCACACACACTTGACTTTGCACAAGGGCGAGTCAAGCACAACCTATCTTGCACAAGGGCAAGTCTAAGCTACACCTAAAGAGGCAAAGCAAACAGGCAATCACAATCACAAGAAGCACACTCTATATGCATACAAGAGGCTCAAGCAAAAGGTTAGGCACTAGGGCCAACTGGAATAGGGTAAAAGGTGCTCTTAACCTTGCCATTGAGGGGCTAAGGTGAAGCAGATGAAAGGTGAGTGAAGGTAAGACTTCACAGCTCTTATCCCTGGCCTGGGAGAGCTCAAGACAAGAATGTGTGGGTTCAGAAAGTGGGAACCCTTCTACACATTTGAAACTGACTCAACTGTGCAATTGCACAAGATCTTGGGTTTGTATCTGCAATGCATCAACACAGTGGTGTGAGCAAAACAGATGACACACTGAATAGTGGGGGATAGATTGCATATCCCTACCTTCCACCAATTGCCTCTTCACTTAGGAGGTCTTTGACTCTATGCAAGGACAAAAGTAAACAATCACAAACATTGCCTCTTAAGGAGGACTTCAGACAGTTTCCTGGCCAAGTAACAGGCCAGGTCTTCCAGACTACATGAAGAAAAGGAGACATACCTCAATGCAAATTGCTTATACAAGCAAAGCAAAGCAAAAAGTTCACAAGGAACTAAGCAACTAAAGTACCTGAACAGGGCAATGTCGAATGTTAGTATGCAACTTCAAACAAAACAAACAGAAACAGACACCAACAGTCCATTAGAGGCACATGGATGTGCAAGGCACAAGGCTTAGGGCATGTGAGCCAAGCCACCTACAAAACAAAGAGGTTAGACAATGATATTTAATCAAGCTCAGTCAAAAGAATTGGTCTCAATGGCCATTTGATGGTTAACCTGAAATCACAAACTCAAAGGTGAGTAGCAGGACCACTAGGGCAAGCCTGGGGTCAAAAGTGAATGAGAAAGTCAAAACAGCAAGGGGCAAGTATCCAAAATCATGTTCAAACAATTAGGAAACAAAACCAATTGGGTTTCACATTCATATCAATCACTATCATCATTTCATGAACCATTTAGGTCAAAACATGGCACACAGAAGCTCACAGAAGTCAACAGCAAGACTTAACTCAAAAGCAATCTAAACATTTTCCAAAAATCACCAAATAAATCATGACCAAACCTAACACACAGCATGGTAAGCATGTCAAATTTCATCTCATTTGGACAAGTTTAGGAGGTCAAAAACATTTAATCGGGACTTTGTCAAAATTAAATCGAGCATTGTGTGAAAAATTACCCTAAGTGTCTAAGGGGACATGTTCCTACCCTAAATTGATTTCACACAAAAATCCTAGGTCTGAAAGATCAAAATAACCACATGGAACGCACAAGATGACATTTAATCGGTAGAACTCATAAAATCGGGATAAATTCACAAAATGGCCTAAAAAGTCAACAAAGTCAAAGACTCATATTTTTTGTCATTTTTTCATGTTCACATATTTATTTCATGTTTAAGTAAAACGAAAATCAAAAATGAAAATCAAAAAATGGAAATTCTTAAAAGAAAACATTGAAAAATGCATTTTTAAAAGGAAAAACACAAATGGGGGGAGATGGGATTCGAACCCCTCCCCTTGGTGATTCAACTCAGCGCGCCCACCACTGGGCTATGAGTCACTTGGTGATTCTTTTCTGCTTCTAGTCAAAATAAGCCAAGCAATAATTTTAAACCTAAAATTCGCGCGCCCTGGCACCATCTTCCTCCCCAAAATCAAACATATTTTTCAAACTTCAACAACATGTATCTTCCTCTACAGTGCACGAAATCAAATGAAACAAAAACCAAAATTCATCTATTTCATGTGCTTAACACAACCATGGTCATGAAATTCAAAATGGTGCACTGTGCATAAAGATACATCATGATGAACACAGAAACCCTAACCCCCTAGCAGCAAAACTCAAAATCACACACAAGCAAAATTTGATAAAAATAGGCATTCAATCATGTTCAGGGGGTTGAATATAGCATTTCTCATTCACACATTAAGACAAGAAAACCACTCTATCAAGCATTTCGAAGGCAAGTTGCTAACCTGAACAGGGCAATGTTGAATGTGATGTTGGAGGTGCTTTCAATGCTTGACAGGTATCCAAATAGCTTCAAAGAGTCCAAGGCAAGCTGTTTGACTCCTTACTTGAACTTGAACCAAGCTGGAAATGCAGATGGCCACTGAACTGATTTTGCTTGTAGGTGAAGATGGAGATTCTATTTCAAGCACTTTTAATGGTGCTAAATGATCCCTTTAGCACCTTTGATGCTCCAGGAATGTAATGCCATTGAGAGTTTGCCTTAAAACCTCCTCAACTGTTCTGGCCAACTCAAGTTGCAAGTGTGAAAATGTGAGATTTGGATATGATGATTTAGTGATTACAGATGTGATTTTCTGTCTACAGTAGCTTCTATATGTTATATGGAAGGTGTTTGAATGGATAGTTTACAAAGAACTTGGGGGAAATGATGATTTTGAAGATTTGGATTTTGAAGTAGAAAGTGAGTTTTTTAGAAGAGGGATGAGGGTGGTTTGTTCTATTGGTTTGTTGGTTGCAACCAGTTTGGTTTTGACAGAAAAATGATGAGGAAGTATGGTCTCAATCAAAGCAAGGTTTGAAAATCAAAGATGCACCAAAGATGAAGTTTTTTGGAAAAGTGAATGAAGTAGGTCGTTCTTTGTCAAATGCTTGTGTAATGTTCATTCAACATGATGGAAAGGTGTGTTGCTTTGTGTTGCTGGTTGTTTCTTGAAAAGCCTTTGCAAATGCCAAGAGGTGGTTTTTGAGCATAAGTGAATTTTGAGAGAGAGTGGTATGCTGTTGATTATGTTGCTGTGTTATATTGGCAAGGCTTGGCAAAATGACAAGTTGATGAACAAGGCAAGGCAGGGTTCTCACATGACAGGAAAATGGTGAAGCAACATTGTGTTGAGCAAGGCAACTTTGTTCTTCTTGAGCTTGGACAGAAAATTTCCTGCTGTTGGAGTTGTGGCAGCCTTTTTTGATAATGCAAGGCAAATAGTCAGGTCAGGTTTGAGGGAGTGTATGCAGTTGGTTGTATTGGCAAGGCTAGGTTTTGTTCTCTTGTGTTTGGACAGCTTTTTGGACAGAAAATGCAAGGCAAGGTGAGAGGTTTTTTTTGAGAATGAGTGAAGAGTGTTTGGTCTGTGGTCTTGTGCAGCCAGTTGTGTATGGCAGAAAAATTCCCACAGTGCCAAAGCAAGGTGGATCAAGACTTAGTGAAAGAATGGTTGGACTGCTAGGTTATGTTGGCTGCAGACATGACAGCAAAATGATCCAGATTTGCTCTTTGATTGCTTAGTGGTAGGACAGTGTTTGGTTTTGACGGAAAAAGATGAGGGAATATGGTCAAGCCAACTTAGTTCATTGGTTTGGGACAGAAGAAATTGGAATGCAAAATGGCAGGGTCAGTCATTTTGTTGCAATGTGTTTTGTGTGGCTGCAATAGAAATGCCAAGCACAGTGGTTTTTTCAGAATGAGAATGTTCCCTCAACTTGCCTTGGCCAAAATGGTTTTTGTGTGATGCTCTTGCTGCTACTGTCCTCAATATGACAGAAAATACCTCCCTAAAATCTGCTGTGGAGTGCTGCTTCTGGTGGCAAGGCAATGTCCTTCAACTGTGATAATTTGACAGTTCCCTCCAACAGTGCCAAGGTGTGATCTTTTTTTTTTGCAGCATCAAATTTTTGTGGTATTGTGTAGCCTTGTGCATCCCAAAATGACAGAAAAACATGTTGCACAATGCTGCTAGGTCTGCTGTTGGACAGTACAAGGTATGGTTCATGAATTGGATTTGTTGCAAACATGTCCTTTCTCCCCTAATTCCAAGCAAGCAAGCATGGCCTCTTTTCTGTGGTTTTAGGCTGCTAAGATGTGTTCATAATGACAGCAAATGTGCTGCATAATGCTGCTGTTCTTTTGAGGTACAAGGCATGGTTGTGGAAGCATGGACAAGTATGGTGAAATTGTACCTTTCTTACAATTCAAGCAACCAAGTATGGATTCACATGTGCTGCACAAAATGAGTTTGCAAACACATTCTAAATGACATTTCTGAGCTTTTCCAATTGGCCAAATGTTAAAAAAATGTTTATATCAAAAAGTCAACTCTTGGTCAAACTTGCATTTAAATGAAATAGGTCAAAAAATGCCATTTTGATTGGTGAGGTTTTGGCTCATGAAACTTATATTTTTGGAAAGAGGGGATCAAATGTGACTTGTAGGAAAAAACCCCACCAAAATTGGCCAAACGGTTTGAGAGATATGGCCCTTTGAAGTTCAAGATTTTCTGAAATCGATTCGATCATAACTTGCCAACCACACATGGGAATTAAGAGTTCTAGGACTTTTTGGAAATGGGAGAACAAGATCTTCAACTTTCATGTTGGGAAAAAATTCATTTGAGGCTTGTATCATGATGTAAGTTTGAGGATCAAGACTTTCCATTTATGGCAGGTTTCAGTTACAGGCCCAGTTTCCATTTTGGGAAATTTTTGATCTGGCTTCAAATTCTTCCATGATGGTGTTTGGCATGATGTATGATGACTATTTGGACATGAATGAACTCTCACAAACCAATTCCAATCGTCCAATCACTGATTAAATGGACAGTTGACCAACAGTTGACTTTTAGGGTTTCTGACTGATTGTGCATTGACTGATGACTTCCAAACCCTAATTCCTTGAGGACTTGACTTCAAATGATGTCCCAAGTTGTATGAACTCTTGATTATTGATCATGGTGCCCAAATTCCACAAGAATGACCACCATCCACTGCTTTGACTGACAGTTGACTTTTTAGGGTTTTTGACTGTCTGTGTATGAACTGATGACCTCTGAGCCTTCAACCCTTGCCTTGAACACTTCAAATGGACCTCCAAGTTATGTGAACTTGTTGGACAAACCCTAGGGCTTTGGTTCCTTGAGAAACACCTTTGCTTGATTGACTGATTGATCAGGAGATTAGTTTGACCTAATTCTTGACTGCTTGCTCTTGAGGCAACTGGGGACAATGCAAATGATATGCAATGGATCATGATATGCTATGACCTAATATGAAAATGTATGCATAATGATAGGTGCAAATTTGAGGTGCTACAGCTGCCCCTATTCAATCAGCTGGGAACCCGAACGGATGATAGCAACGGCTGTCAGACTTTCAGGGTAAACAGGGATTGAATACCAAAGAACCGTAGAATTTGCACAGTACTGGATATGATACAAGGAGAACCACGTCATTTACCGATGACGACTGCAATTGACAACTTCAGAAAAAGCAAAACCATTTACCGATGGTTGGAGAACTGGAAACTTGATATTTACCGATATCAACTGCAGCACGACCATTTACCGATGGCGGCTGGGGGAAACAAACTTCTGAAAAACAAAACCATTTACCGATGGTCAGAACTTGATATTTACCGATATCAACTTCAGCCAGACCATTTACCGATGGCGGCTGGGAAACAGATTTTGATGTAGAAAGGAAGCAAGACCATTTACCGATGGTGGCTTCAAAGAAACTTGACATTTACCGATGTCAACTTCAAACTGGCCATTTACCGATGGCTACTGTAACTGGGAATTCGACATTTACCGATATCGAAGGAAACTGGGCCATTTACCGATGGCATCTCCACTTGGGGAGGTACAAAATCTTTGTGGTGATACCAGACAAGACGTTTACCGACGACTTCTGGGGATCTTGATTTCACGACCAGACATTTACCGATGACTGGGATGAGACTCGATGTTTACCGACATCGAAAGATGATGTTTACCGACATCCAAAGAAATGACCAGACATTTACCGATGACTGGGAATGAGAAATTTATTAGGGAGATACAAATATCTGCAACTGGAAACCAGATAGGACATTTACCGATGACTCTATTGGGGATTTCTAGCTGGGAATTATCAGATATTTACCGATGACTGAGGAAAAAGACTTGATGTTTACCGACATCGAAAGATGATGTTTACCGACATCAAAAAATGACCAGACATTTACCGATGACTGGGGAAAAACTCGATGTTTACAGACACCGAAACAATGGTGTTTACCGACACCAAAAATGATGACCAGACATTTACTGATGACTGGGGAGAATACTCGATGTTTACAGACACCGAAACAATGGTGTTTACCGACACCAAAAATGATGACCAGACATTTACCGATGACTGGGGAGAATACTCGATGTTTACAGACACCGAAACAATGGCGTTTACCGACACCAAACAAAGAAACACACGCGGGTGCTAGCATGACACTTACTGGTATCACAAAGAACGACATCTGGGATATGTCAAGGCAAGGTTGACCACTTGCTGGCGGGGTCTCACTGGGGAGAAACAAACTTCTGTCACCAACGGGTGAGGTAATAAACCTTTGTGGGGATATCAATCCTGAATGCTGTCAAGAGCAACTGTAGCAGGCTTGCTGTGCTGATGTTGAATGAAATGATCTGCCTCTGCCGGGGATACGGTCTGATGAGGTTAACACACGAATGCATATGTTTGAATTTTTCTATGGCGTAATGCTCCATATGGAAATGCTACGCAGTTTTGAGGATGCAATGTTTTCTACATGCAAAAATGCAAAATGATGAAAAACTCCGGCTGGGGAGTCAAAACTGATTGGGTGCTCCAACTCTGCGGGGAGACCCTGCTTGAGGAATACTCTGCGGGGAGAGCAACGACTTCTCACTCATGTTGAAGAATAGCACTTGCTGCTGGAGAAAGGTAAACTCCGCTGGGGATATCCTTCAGTACACAGATAAAATAAATGCTGGAGATGAACTCCAATAAACCTGCCTCACTCGGGGAGGAAATCGACAAATACAGGCCTGCTGGGGATAGGCAACCCTTAGATCTGCTAGGGAATAGAAGGCACTATCCACAAACGTCTTCGCAGGGGAACATAGCTCTGGTAGCTTCCAAACTTGCTTGGGGAAAATGTCTGCTGAGGAAACGTCCTCACAGATGCCAATCTGAAAAACAGCACAACAAAATGTCCCAGGGGATACATGGACAAGATACGCTCAAGTGTCCTCAATATTCAAAATGATTTTCAAATGTTTCATCTTTCTTCACATTGTTGTGTAGCCTTCATGTTTTTTATATGCAATGCTTATCAAAAATTCGGACATTTTGCAAACAAAACAGTAAAAATAAAAACAAGAGCTATTTATCTGAATAACGATTTTTATTGATTGAAAATGTGCCTGAAGAGGCAAATACATTAGGAAGCAATTCCTAGAAAGAGGTAATTGCGTACAAAAGGAAAAATCTATCCTAATGGCAATGTGAACACGGCATCCACTATTTCCCAATTCTGTTATAACTCACAGATCATCAGTTTTCCTCCCAACTCCTTGCTTTCTGAGAAGAATGACTGGACGGATCACATCTTTCGAGATGGCAGACGATAAAGCTTGATGAAGTACAGACAACTCAGACTGTAGTCTTCGCTTTAATCCCTAACTTTTGCCTGGATCGCCCTTTCGGGTTTTCAATCCACCGGGATACCCATTTTTGCCTAAGCCGCCCTTGCGGGTTTTCGACTTACCGGGTGTACAATTCTTTTCATTTTATCCCTAATTTTTGCCCGAACCTTTTCTTTCTGTTTTTTGGTTCGACGGGATGCCCATTTTTTGCCTGGACTCTTTTTTTTCTTTTTGTCCAGCGGGTCAATTTATGCGAAGTATTTTTTGACTACATCTGAGTTGACAGGAGACGGAAAATCTTCACCATCCATAGTTGTAAGCATCAAAGCTCCACCGGAGAAGACCTTTTTCACAACATACGGACCTTCATAATTAGGAGTCCATTTGCCCCTGTTATCTGTACCGGGAGGGAGGATCCTTTTCAAAACTAGATCACCAATCTGATAGCTTTGAGGACGCACTTTCTGATCAAAGGCTCGCTTCATCCTTCGCTGATACAACTGTCCATGACATACAGCTGCTAGCCGTCTCTCCTCGATAAGGCTCAACTCGTTAAACCTTGTTCGAATCCACTCGGCTTCGTCCAGCTTGACATCCAATAAAACTCTCAGAGAAGGAATCTCCACTTCAACAGGTAGGACAGCTTCCATACCATACACAAGGGAGTAAGGGGTTGCCCCGGTTGACGTACGTACTGAGGTACGGTACCCATGCAAAGCGAAAGGCAGCATCTCATGCCAATCCTTGTACGTAACGGCCATCTTCTGCACAATCTTCTTGATATTCTTCTTTGCCGCTTCTACAGCACCATTCATCTTCGGTCTGTAGGGAGAAGAATTGTGATGTTCAATCTTGAAATCTTTACAAAGCTCTTTCATCATCTTGTTGTTGAGATTCGAACCATTGTCAGTGATGATTCTCTCAGGAACTCCATAACGACAGATGATTTCTTTCTTGATGAACCGGGTAACCACTTGTTTGGTAACGTTAGCATAGGAAGCTGCTTCCACCCACTTGGTGAAATAGTCAATCGCTACCAAAATGAAGCGATGTCCGTTTGAAGCAGTAGGCTCAATCTTCCCAATCATATCAATGCCCCACATGGCAAACGGCCAAGGCGAATTCATGACATTCAGAGGGCTTGGTGGTACATGCACCTTATCAGCATAAATTTGACACTTATGGCACTTCCGAGCATACTTGAAACAATCGGATTCCATAGTCATCCAGTAATAACCCGCTCTCAACAATTTCTTAGCCATTGCATGTCCGTCGGCATGAGTACCGAAGGAACCTTCATGAACTTCTTGCATTAACATGTCTGCTTCGGGTCTGTCCACGCATCTGAGCAAGACCATGTCAAAGTTTCTCTTATACAACACATCATCCTGATTCAAATAGAAGCTTCCAGCTAGCCTTCTCAGGGTTTTCTTGTCATTCTTCGACGCACCTTCAGGGTACTCCTGAGTCTTGAGGAAATTCTTGATGTCATAATACCACGGCTTTTCATCAATCACAACAGACTCGGCTGCAAACACATACGCAGGCCTCTCAAGTCGATTCACCGCAACATGTGGCACATGATTCCACCAATGAACTTTGATCATAGACGACAAAGTAGCCAAGGCATCAGCCATTTGATTCTCATCCCGGGGGACATGATACAACTTCACCTTCTTGAAGAACGTCAGTATTCTTCTGGTGTAATCTCTATACGGAATCAAATGCGGCTGATTCGTATTCCAATCTCCATTGACTTGATTGACCACTAGAGCGGAATCTCCAAATATATCAAGAGTTTTGATCCTCAGATCAATGGCTTCTTCTATCCCCATGATACAAGCCTCATACTCAGCTTCGTTGTTGGTGACGTCAAACGTCAATCTGGCAGAAAAAGGTATATGAGCACCTTTAGGATTGATCAATACTGCCCCAACACCGTTACCGTTCATATTCACAGCCCCATCAAACATCAGTGTCCATTTGTCATCCGGATCCGGTCCTTCCTCGACAAGAGGCTCTTCGCAATCTTTCATCTTAAGATACATGATGTCTTCATCAGGGAATTCAAACATCATAGGCTGATAATCTTCAATCGGTTGCTCGGCGAGGTAGTCTGACAGAATACTACCTTTGATGGCCTTTTGTGACGTGTACTGAATGTCATATTCTGTTAAAATCATCTGCCAACGGGCAACACGTCCGGTGAGAGCCGGCTTCTCAAAGATGTACTTCACTGGATCCATCTTAGAAATCAATAAGGTAGTATGGTTCAACATATACTGTCTCAGTCGGCGAGCAGCCCAGGCCAAAGCACAGCAAGTTTTCTCGAGCAGTGAATATCTTGTTTCACAGTCGGTAAACTTTTTGCTAAGGTAGTATATGGCATGCTCTTTTCGACCAGACTCGTCATGCTGTCCCAATACACACCCCATCGAGTTCTCAGTCACTGACAGGTACATTATCAGAGGTCTCCCTGGAACTGGAGGTATAAGGATTGGAGGTTTCTGTAAATACTCCTTAATCTTGTCAAAAGCTTTCTGACAATCATCATTCCACTTGATCGCCTGATTCTTTCTAAGCAGTTTGAAAATTGGTTCGCACGTGGCTGTTAGATGAGATATGAACCTTGCAATGTAGTTCAACCTCCCTAAAAACCCACGGACTTGCTTCTCCGTTTTCGGTTCAGGCATCTCTTGAATAGCTTTGACTTTAGCTGGATCAACCTCAATCCCTTTCTCACTGACAATGAAGCCTAAAAGCTTCCCTGATCTCACCCCAAACGTACACTTGTTCGGATTCAACCTCAGCTTGAACTTTCTCAACCGGTCAAACAGCTTCTGCAAATTAACCAGGTGCTCCTCTTCTGTCTGCGACTTCGCAATCATATCATCTACGTACACTTCAATTTCTTTGTGCATCATGTCGTGAAAAAGAGTCGTCATTGCCCTCTGATAGGTAGCACCAGCATTCTTTAGCCCAAATGGCATCACCTTATAGCAGAACGTGCCCCAAGGTGTAATGAATGTCGTCTTTTCCATGTCCTCTGGCGCCATCTTGATCTGATTATATCCGGAGAAACCATCCATGAAAGAGAATACCGAGGATTGAGCCGTATTATCAACCAATACATCAATGTGAGGTAATGGGAAATCATCTTTCGGACTCGCTCTATTCAAATCCCGGTAATCGACACACATTCTGACTTTTCCATCCTTCTTCGGCACAGGAACAATGTTGGCCACCCACGGCGGATAACTTGTAACAGCCAAAAAACCCGCATCCCACTGCTTCTGAACCTCTTCCTTGATCTTAGTTGCCATGTCAGGACTCGTTCTACGAAGCTTCTGCTTGACCGAAGGACATCCTTCTCTAAGAGGTAATCGGTGCATCACAATATCTGTATCTAAACCAGGCATATCTTGGTATGACCAGGCGAATACCTCCACATATTCTCTCAGCATCTCAATCAGCCTCCTCTTGACAGAGTCCTCTAAAGCAGCCCCAATCTTGATTTCTCTTTTGTCGTCCTCAGTACCCAGATTAACAGTTTCCAACTCCTCCTGATGAGGTTGGATGACCCTTTCCTCCTGCTTCAGTAATCTGGCCAATTCTGCAGGGAGTTCACAGTCTTCCTCACTCTCCTCTTCAGCTTGGTAAATGGGATTATCGAAATCATACTGAGCCATAACAGAACTGTTCATAGTGAATGCCATAAGATCGCTTCTGCATGTTTAATGCTTTGTTTTAGAAAAAGAGTTCAAAAAGTCACAAAAAACAAAAACATTGCCATTTTTATTGTTTTGAAAAAAAATGAAAACAAAAATAGAAAGACAGGGATCACAAAGTTTGATTTCAAAAAATGTCCTTCATTAATGATAATCATTAAAACATGATGAGGCCCTACAAAATGAATCACTACGCCTTGGGCAGAACGTAGGATTTTCATGCAAAATGACAAAACAACAGAAAATTACTCTGTCAGAAGAGTAACTTGAACCACTTCTTCAGCCGTCCAGTTGTTGATAGACCCCCCTGGTGCACACGGGCGAACCCAGTTGTCCAAATCACAATCGCTGTCACAGTCTTCAATACCGGTTGCGGAGACGTCACCATGATTCATCAGCCCAGCGCTGGTAAAGGTACTCGGACCCGCTTGACCATTCTGCTCTGCTTGGAGGGGCTCGTAACCAACACCAAATTTGTCTTCTTTAACCGGCAAATCCACCATCTTGCCCCAGCCTTCAGCTTTTCCAGAATCAACAACCTCCTTAGCCTGCTTGTAAGAAGTAATTGAAACACCCGGCTTCCTCTGCTCAGCGTACGCCACTTTCTCAAGAGCCACAGTCTCAAACGCCTGGCATAAGGTTTCATGGATCTCGCCGTCCACCTCAACATATTTGAACGAGGATAGATGACTCACCAGAATCTCTTCTTCACCGCACACAGTCACAATCTGACCGTTCCAGACATACTTGAGCTTTTGATGGAGAGTCGACGAGACTGCCCCTGCTGCATGAATCCATGGACGCCCCAATAAACAACTATAGGCGGGCTGGATGTCCATAACATAGAAGATGATATCGAATACCTCAGGACCTATCTTCACAGGCAAGGTAACTTCTCCACACACAGAACGTTTGGATCCGTCGAAAGCACGAACGATCAGATCACTGGGATTAAGCACGAACCCTTCCGCATCAATCTTCCTCAGAATCTGCTTAGGCAACACATTCAGCGACGACCCGGTGTCTACCAATACATGAGACAACACTGCCCCCTTGCACTCCATGGTGATGTGCAAGGCTTTGTTATGGTTTCGCCCTTCAGGCGGTAAGTCCAGGCTGGTGAAACCTACACCATGTCTGGTGCTCACATTGGCCATCACACCCTCCAGTTGATTGACAGAAATCTCTTGAGGTACGTAAGCCAGATTCAACATCTTCAGCAAGGCATTACGGTGTGCCTCAGAGCACATCAACAGTGAAAGTATAGAAATCTTGGACGGAGTTTGATTCAACTGATCTACAATCTTGTAGTCACTCTTCTTGATTATCTTCATAAACTCCTCCACGTCCTTCTCAAATGACCCCTCGGGCGCTTCCTTCTGGACAGGTTCTTCCTCAACCACAGCTTGTTTACCCTTTGCTCTGGCGAGAGCCTCAGCATTATTGTCCCTCAAAGGCTGCGGTGCGAACAGACGACCGCTTCTGGTAAAACCTCCTGGACCCCCTACATTATCCACAGCCGGACCAACAGTTGCAGGAACTCTATTCGGTAAACCAATTGTCACTGGAGTTTGATTCACTGGTCTTGTCTGACTTTCAGCCCTTCTGTAACTGCGGTGAGCATTATCATACTTCCACGGCACGGCTCTACTATTCTCAACAGCCCTTCTTCCAGACGCAACGGTAGTAGTCGGAACACTGATGGTTACAGGCACGGGAATGGTAACTGGGGTACCATTTGCTGCAGGTGCACTGACGACCCTTGGTCCACGTTCTTCAGACGGTTTAAAGTAAATGGTGATAGTTGACGCTGTTCCACGATCTTTTACAGTCCTACTGAATTGCAAACAACCCTCATCCATCATACCCTGGATACCGGCCCTTAACTGGTCGCAGCCATTCTCAGATTCTGCACAGCCCGAACAATCTTCATCACAGCCCGGGTAGACACCCCCATTCAGCAGACGGCCCTTCACAACTAGCAGAGAAGTCTGAACATCATCAACATTAACAACCAGATCTTCAGCTTCTTTCCCTTCAATATTGTTCACTCTATGCCCACCATGCTGAGGCATAGGGTTGTTTACGACGTTAGGCACTGGAGCGAAGTTGATCGCCTTGGCATCAATCAAATCTTGGACCTTGTGCTGGAGAGCTCGACACTTCTCAGTATGGTGGCCTGGTGCCCCAGAATGAAAGTCACATCTAACATTAGCATCATAGCCGGGCGGCAGCACTGTCGGAGTAGCCATCGTACGCAGCTCTACAAACCCTAACCGGAGTAGTTCGGGTAGTAACTCTGCGTAGGACATGGGCAGAGGATCAAATCTTCTATCAGCCTGCAATTTCTGCCTAGGCTGGAAAGGACGTTGCTGTTGTTGTTGTTGTTGCGGTTGTTGAACTCTTTGTTGTTGTTGACGAGGTTGAGGTGTCGGAATGGTTACTGCAGCAACTTGACGGTATTCAATTCTGTTCTGATCTCTGCGGTGTTGAACAACATTAGTTTCACCCTCTCTTCGACGAGGTGCCCCAACAAACGGCTTCCTAGAAGAAGAGGAACCAGCATCTTGGATCTTCCCAGTTTTGATCAAGCTCTCAGTCCTCTCTCCACAAATGACAACATCAGAAAAACTACCGAATGGGCAGCTCCCCATCCGGTCCATAAACACACCCTGAAGAGTACCGATAAACATGTCTGTCAACTCCCTCTCCAGCATAGGGGGTTGAACTCTAGCAGCTAGTTCACGCCACCTCTGGGCATACTCCTTGAAGCTTTCTCCGGATTTCTGACATAGACTCTGCAGCTGAGTCCGGCTAGGCGCCATGTCCATGTTATGCTTATATTGCCTCAAGAAGGCCTCACCCAGATCTCTCCAGCATCGGATCGAATCTCTCTTCAATTCCATGTACCAGTCCAAAGAAGCCCCAGATAGACTATCTTGGAAAAAATACATCCACATCTTTTCATCATCGGTATACGCAGAGATCTTTCGATAATAAGCCTGCACATGGGTGCGAGGGCAAGAAGTACCGTTGTATTTATCGAAGGACGGCGCTTTGAATTTGTGAGGGATTCTCAAACCTTCAACCAACCCCATATTAGTAACATCAAAACCGAGAGAATTCTGACTTTCCATAGCACGGATCTTTTCAGCAAGAGCCTCAACTTTGCGGTCTCTCTCATTAACCCTTCCCAGAACGTCTTCGTCTTCACTGAGCAGAGAGAACATATCCTCTTGTCTGTCAACAATCGGAACAGGATTACGGGCCGGGGCATGGACTACTCTGGCATTAGCGGCATCTGGAACAATAGGTTGACCGTTGATTCGAATACCCCCCAACTCATCACCTACAGCATAGTTGTTGACGGGTACAGCAGCAACGACATTGTTATCATTGACCGGGCCTCCCTCTGGCGGAGCATGGTTGATCGGTGGATTTGCAGCCTCTTGTCTCTGAACCATAGCTCGAAGCTCTTCTTGACCTTGCGCAACCCCTTGCATCATATTCATAAACTGGGCCATGCTGGCCTTCATCTCAGCCAACTCAGCTTGAAATTGATCCATACTTCTCTGTTGATTCAGTCTTGTTGAGTAGCGGTGCGGACGTTGATCAGCTATCCTGCCTAAAACAGGAACCAAGAGTGAGAAGTCACGACCAAGAACACCTGTTATGCAAAATGATATGAGTATGATGCTAATGATGCGTATGATGCACATGATATGCTCATTTCTCAGGCATTCAAAGAGCCTGACCCATCCTGAAAAGGTGGCAACCTGCGGCAACAAGAGAACAACCAGATACAAGGAAATGCTGACATCCTTATACATACATAAGGGTAAAAAGGCAAACAACCAATGTCAACAGAATATCTGAATAAACAACGTACAAAGAAAAAGAATCCCATCCAACAAGCCTGGAGGTGATTCTTAACAAAAGATCCAAGAGATGGCTTACACGCAAATGAACCCCATCCAACAAGCCTGGAGGTGATTCTCAACAAAATACAATCAGAGATACAAACTAAGACAGACGGTCTTCCGGAATGAGGGTCTTCAGGTAATGGCACTGGTCTATCAACAGTGTGCATTCTGAACATTCTGGTAGAGGGGTGATCTTCTCCTTCAGCTGTCTTCTGAGCTCCAAGACTTCTCCTCCAAGGTAGTCCTCTGATTTTTGTCTCAACTCCATCTCCTTCTTCAACTGAGCGTCTTTGTCTCTGAGTTGCTTCTCCAAGTCTCTGATCTTCTTCTGATAACTGGCCTCAACCCTCTGCAGCCTCAAGCGCTCCCGGTGTTCTGCATCTAACATACTCTCCATCTCCTCGTAGGATCTCTTCTTGCTTCTCAGTCTGCTAGCATCTTCTCCTTGCACTTCCCTGAGTTGATGGGCCAAGTGCAGCTTATCAGCTTTGGCTTTGTACAGCTCCATATGGGTGTCTTGCTCCTTCTCTCTCAAACGACGATTCTCCATCAGGGCTTGCTTATAGTGCTCAGCAGGTACACTATCAGCAAGGATCAAGGGTGGTTGCTCTTGCAACGGCTCCATCCTATCGTAGGGTAGCAGCAAAGTTTCCACTCTCTCCTTGACCCACTCAGTGTAATCGGGCATAGCAACGGCAAACTTCTTCCCTAAGACAGATCCATCCTTCACACCAATAGACTTCCAAGCTCTCCCTATCTGCTCCAATCTAACAGGGTCACTCTGCTTCTCAAAATACACACTTTCAGCTACCTCAGCCTCAAGTGGTCTTCCCTTCATCACAAACCCCAACTGGCGAAGAGAAAGAACCGGGTTGTAATTGATGCAACCTCTGGTCCCTACGAGTGGCACATTACGGAATCCTCCACAGCTCATAATGACGTTACGCACATCCATCCGGTAAGATTGCCACCTGATATCATAGGAGGTAAGAGACATAACCCTCTGAGTCCACTTATGCGTGCTCTGAGCATCCACAAAAGGTCCACTGACTGGCAGAAGAGACAAGAACCATCTGAGCAAAAGGGGGAGACAACACCTGATAGCCCCACCCTTACCATGCCTACTGTGAATAGCATAGTAAGTGTCAGCTAATAGAGTAGGAACTGGATTTCTTCCAATGAAAATACTGACTGCAGCATAGTCAACAAAATTGGGCATACTCGGAAACAAGACGATCCCATATATCATGACGGCCAACTGAGCATGAAAGGCTTCCCAACTCCCCTTCTCTGCTTCTTCTCTAGCTACCCTCAACAGAAACTTCAAAGGCAATCCTACAACATCCCCACTGGACTTCCAACTATCACTGACTTCCTTGATACCCAAGTGGAGAGCTCTGGCAACAACTCTGAAATCAACCTCCTTGGGCACATCCAAGAAAGGAACCTGATGCTGGATAGGAACACCCAACAGAATAGAGTACTCCTCGAGAGTAGGCGCCAACTGATAATCCTGGAAAGTGAAACAATGAAGCTCTGGGTCGTAGAACTGTAGAAGAGTCTGCAACGGCACCGGATCGACTACCATCTTCAACAGTGTCAGAATATCTCCATACTGGTCAACAAACCCCTTCTGGTTACCACTGGTCATAAGGTTACTCAACTCAATCAGAGACGTCAAAGGCTCACGGTGAAAGCTGTAGGAACAAGTCTTCCGCTTCAACTCTGGGACTGTTGCCATCTCTATCAGTGAACAAGCTCCGGAATGTACCTGAGAAATGATATGCATGCAGGGATTAGTTTTTTTCTTTTCTTCTTTTTTTTCCCTTTTTTTTTCTTTTTTTTTTGTATCTTTTTTTTTATTGCGTTTCTTTTGAAAAATAAATATGCTATGATGCAAATGATGCAGACTGGACTGGCTGGTTGTGCAAACTCTGATACTAGGTCGAAGCTTCAGTCAAAATTGGAACATAAATCCCACTTAAGGTTAACTGAACACTGTCTGAACACAAAGTCACCATCAGAATCAAGTCACCAACAGAACCGAGTCACCAACGGTACCTGTAATGAAATAACCCTTCCCCACTCACGGGTGTAGTCTAGGCCAGGGTAAAGCTGAGAGAAACGCAGCATAAATAACCTTTCGCAGAAATACTATCATATACACACCCGAAGTATGTAACGACAGTATCCCACCAGGGTCTGAACTGCTCGTGATATCAATGTTCCGCTAAGTGGCGCCATACCACCCGCTTCCCATGAATCACTCTATTCCTAATCATCCTAGATTTTCACTCATGGTCTGGGTATTGGACCTTTTACCTCAACTGACTCCCCCCCCACACAGAGAAAAACAGACAGCCAGCCAGGTGAACAGATGAATAAATGCAAACATTAATGCAAACATAAATGCAAACAATAAACAATGAATGCAAACAGTAAATAATGAATGCAATAAATAAACACAGCACAAAGCAACCAAAACCCTAACCTAGAGAGCGCTAGGAGGGACTCGCTCAGGGAAGATGGACCAGCATAGGTCAACTCCTCTATTTCCCCAGCAGAGTCGCCAGCTGTCGCATCGCGCGAAAAACCGGCGGGAAAAGAAAGAACAACAGAGCCGCCACCGTGCGTTATTTATCCCAAAAGAGGGAAAGGAAACGCTCAGAGTAAACCTGGAAAGAACATGGTCTCGCGACCAAAGAGAATGGGTTCGGGAGTCGGTTATGCGGAGGGAAGGTATTAGCACCCCTACGCATCCGTAGTACTCTACGGGATCCACGCACAAAAGGAAGGAAAATTGGTTGCTAAACACTGCTCAAATACTCACACACACTGGCTGAAAGAGACAAAGGAACTGACTGAAACTGACTCGGCAGGATGTCGCATCCTGGGCCTACTTAGTCTATCAGGCATAGACATCAGAGTCGAAGTAGTTCGGACTGGGGAAACGACACATGCTCGCTAGGATATCGCATCCTATGCATACGTATCTTCTCGGACGAGAGAAGAATCAGAGCATTCGTAGCTCGGCTGACACGCACACAAACCAACACAGGCAAAGGCAAACGTGGAGCCCGAATGCCAATCACTGGACTTACATCAGCATCCGAACCAAAACACACACAAGGAGGCAAACATGGAGCCTGAATGCCAATCACTGGGCTTACATCAGCATCCGAACCAAGCACACGCACACTGGAACCCAAATGCCACTCGATGGACTTACATCAGCTTCCAAGCACACAACAACACAACAAGTTGATAGGGAGTCGGGGACTCGAGCCTATAACTGTCAAGCACACACTCAAACAAACAAACAACAAATTGCTAAGGAGTCAGGCACTCGAGCCTAGCAAATGTCAAACAACACACACAAAAAGAAAAAAGGGCGCCCGGAGAGATCAGCTCAATCTCCTGCCTACATACTTCATCTGGTATGAAGATCAGGGCGATGTAGTTCCCCTACGCAGAGACAAGGATCTAGCCTAACTAGATAACAGAGGGAGACACAACTCTAGGGAGACTATGACTCGAGCCTAGATGTTGTCATGCAAAATCAACCCTAAGTTATGGTTTCTAGCTAAATGGCACAAGGGCCAACCTATCCTTAGCAAACACAGGAGAAGCAAGATCTCAATTGCTACTAGGGCAAGAGAAAGGGGATATCTCAATCACAACAGGGGTGAGAGAAAAGAAATAGATGTTAGTGGTTAGTCAAACTCGACAAGACATCGCATCTCGTGCCTACGTATCTCATCTGAACATGAGAATCAGAGTTGCCGTAGTTCGGCCAAACAACTCTAAGCATGGCTCACACCGGGAGCAAGCCACACACACTTGACTTTGCACAAGGGCGAGTCAAGCACAACCTATCTTGCACAAGGGCAAGTCTAAGCTACACCTAAAGAGGCAAAGCAAACAGGCAATCACAATCACAAGAAGCACACTCTATATGCATACAAGAGGCTCAAGCAAAAGGTTAGGCACTAGGGCCAACTGGAATAGGGTAAAAGGTGCTCTTAACCTTGCCATTGAGGGGCTAAGGTGAAGCAGATGAAAGGTGAGTGAAGGTAAGACTTCACAGCTCTTATTCCTGGCCTGGGAGAGCTCAAGACAAGAATGTGTGGGTTCAGAAAGTGGGAACCCTTCTACACATTTGAAACTGACTCAACTGTGCAATTGCACAAGATCTTGGGTTTGTATCTGCAATGCATCAACACAGTGGTGTGAGCAAAACAGATGACACACTGAATAGTGGGGGATAGATTGCATATCCCTACCTTCCACCAATTGCCTCTTCACTTAGGAGGTCTTTGACTCTATGCAAGGACAAAAGTAAACAATCACAAACATTGCCTCTTAAGGAGGACTTCAGACAGTTGCCTGGCCAAGTAACAGGCCAGGTCTTCCAGACTACATGAAGAAAAGGAGACATACCTCAATGCAAATTGCTTATACAAGCAAAGCAAAGCAAAAAGTTCACAAGGAACTAAGCAACTAAAGTACCTGAACAGGGCAATGTCGAATGTTAGTATGCAACTTCAAACAAAACAAACAGAAACAGACACCAACAGTCCATTAGAGGCACATGGATGTGCAAGGCACAAGGCTTAGGGCATGTGAGCCAAGCCACCTACAAAACAAAGAGGTTAGACAATGATATTTAATCAAGCTCAGTCAAAAGAATTGGTCTCAATGGCCATTTGATGGTTAACCTGAAATCACAAACTCAAAGGTGAGTAGCAGGACCACTAGGGCAAGCCTGGGGTCAAAAGTGAATGAGAAAGTCAAAACAGCAAGGGGCAAGTATCCAAAATCATGTTCAAACAATTAGGAAACAAAACCAATTGGGTTTCACATTCATATCAATCACTATCATCATTTCATGAACCATTTAGGTCAAAACATGGCACACAGAAGCTCACAGAAGTCAACAGCAAGACTTAACTCAAAAGCAATCTAAACATTTTCCAAAAATCACCAAATAAATCATGACCAAACCTAACACACAGCATGGTAAGCATGTCAAATTTCATCTCATTTGGACAAGTTTAGGAGGTCAAAAACATTTAATCGGGACTTTGTCAAAATTAAATCGAGCATTGTGTGAAAAATTACCCTAAGTGTCTAAGGGGACATGTTCCTACCCTAAATTGATTTCACACAAAAATCCTAGGTCTGAAAGATCAAAATAACCACATGGAACGCACAAGATGACATTTAATCGGTAGAACTCATAAAATCGGGATAAATTCACAAAATGGCCTAAAAAGTCAACAAAGTCAAAGACTCATATTTTTTGTCATTTTTTCATGTTCACATATTTATTTCATGTTTAAGTAAAACGAAAATCAAAAATGAAAATCAAAAAATGGAAATTCTTAAAAGAAAACATTGAAAAATGCATTTTTAAAAGGAAAAACACAAATGGGGGGAGATGGGATTCGAACCCCTCCCCTTGGTGATTCAACTCAGCGCGCCCACCACTGGGCTATGAGTCACTTGGTGATTCTTTTCTGCTTCTAGTCAAAATAAGCCAAGCAATAATTTTAAACCTAAAATTCGCGCGCCCTGGCACCATCTTCCTCCCCAAAATCAAACATATTTTTCAAACTTCAACAACATGTATCTTCCTCTACAGTGCACGAAATCAAATGAAACAAAAACCAAAATTCATCTATTTCATGTGCTTAACACAACCATGGTCATGAAATTCAAAATGGTGCACTGTGCATAAAGATACATCATGATGAACACAGAAACCCTAACCCCCTAGCAGCAAAACTCAAAATCACACACAAGCAAAATTTGATAAAAATAGGCATTCAATCATGTTCAGGGGGTTGAATATAGCATTTCTCATTCACACATTAAGACAAGAAAACCACTCTATCAAGCATTTCGAAGGCAAGTTGCTAACCTGAACAGGGCAATGTTGAATGTGATGTTGGAGGTGCTTTCAATGCTTGACAGGTATCCAAATAGCTTCAAAGAGTCCAAGGCAAGCTGTTTGACTCCTTACTTGAACTTGAACCAAGCTGGAAATGCAGATGGCCACTGAACTGATTTTGCTTGTAGGTGAAGATGGAGATTCTATTTCAAGCACTTTTAATGGTGCTAAATGATCCCTTTAGCACCTTTGATGCTCCAGGAATGTAATGCCATTGAGAGTTTGCCTTAAAACCTCCTCAACTGTTCTGGCCAACTCAAGTTGCAAGTGTGAAAATGTGAGATTTGGATATGATGATTTAGTGATTACAGATGTGATTTTCTGTCTACAGTAGCTTCTATATGTTATATGGAAGGTGTTTGAATGGATAGTTTACAAAGAACTTGGGGGAAATGATGATTTTGAAGATTTGGATTTTGAAGTAGAAAGTGAGTTTTTTAGAAGAGGGATGAGGGTGGTTTGTTCTATTGGTTTGTTGGTTGCAACCAGTTTGGTTTTGACAGAAAAATGATGAGGAAGTATGGTCTCAATCAAAGCAAGGTTTGAAAATCAAAGATGCACCAAAGATGAAGTTTTTTGGAAAAGTGAATGAAGTAGGTCGTTCTTTGTCAAATGCTTGTGTAATGTTCATTCAACATGATGGAAAGGTGTGTTGCTTTGTGTTGCTGGTTGTTTCTTGAAAAGCCTTTGCAAATGCCAAGAGGTGGTTTTTGAGCATAAGTGAATTTTGAGAGAGAGTGGTATGCTGTTGATTATGTTGCTGTGTTATATTGGCAAGGCTTGGCAAAATGACAAGTTGATGAACAAGGCAAGGCAGGGTTCTCACATGACAGGAAAATGGTGAAGCAACATTGTGTTGAGCAAGGCAACTTTGTTCTTCTTGAGCTTGGACAGAAAATTTCCTGTTGTTGGAGTTGTGGCAGCCTTTTTTGATAATGCAAGGCAAATAGTCAGGTCAGGTTTGAGGGAGTGTATGCAGTTGGTTGTATTGGCAAGGCTAGGTTTTGTTCTCTTGTGTTTGGACAGCTTTTTGGACAGAAAATGCAAGGCAAGGTGAGAGGTTTTTTTTGAGAATGAGTGAAGAGTGTTTGGTCTGTGGTCTTGTGCAGCCAGTTGTGTATGGCAGAAAAATTCCCACAGTGCCAAAGCAAGGTGGATCAAGACTTAGTGAAAGAATGGTTGGACTGCTAGGTTATGTTGGCTGCAGACATGACAGCAAAATGATCCAGATTTGCTCTTTGATTGCTTAGTGGTAGGACAGTGTTTGGTTTTGACGGAAAAAGATGAGGGAATATGGTCAAGCCAACTTAGTTCATTGGTTTGGGACAGAAGAAATTGGAATGCAAAATGGCAGGGTCAGTCATTTTGTTGCAATGTGTTTTGTGTGGCTGCAATAGAAATGCCAAGCACAGTGGTTTTTTCAGAATGAGAATGTTCCCTCAACTTGCCTTGGCCAAAATGGTTTTTGTGTGATGCTCTTGCTGCTACTGTCCTCAATATGACAGAAAATACCTCCCTAAAATCTGCTGTGGAGTGCTGCTTCTGGTGGCAAGGCAATGTCCTTCAACTGTGATAATTTGACAGTTCCCTCCAACAGTGCCAAGGTGTGATCTTTTTTTTTTTGCAGCATCAAATTTTTGTGGTATTGTGTAGCCTTGTGCATCCCAAAATGACAGAAAAACATGTTGCACAATGCTGCTAGGTCTGCTGTTGGACAGTACAAGGTATGGTTCATGAATTGGATTTGTTGCAAACATGTCCTTTCTCCCCTAATTCCAAGCAAGCAAGCATGGCCTCTTTTCTGTGGTTTTAGGCTGCTAAGATGTGTTCATAATGACAGCAAATGTGCTGCATAATGCTGCTGTTCTTTTGAGGTACAAGGCATGGTTGTGGAAGCATGGACAAGTATGGTGAAATTGTACCTTTCTTACAATTCAAGCAACCAAGTATGGATTCACATGTGCTGCACAAAATGAGTTTGCAAACACATTCTAAATGACATTTCTGAGCTTTTCCAATTGGCCAAATGTTAAAAAAATGTTTATATCAAAAAGTCAACTCTTGGTCAAACTTGCATTTAAATGAAATAGGTCAAAAAATGCCATTTTGATTGGTGAGGTTTTGGCTCATGAAACTTATATTTTTGGAAAGAGGGGATCAAATGTGACTTGTAGGAAAAAACCCCACCAAAATTGGCCAAACGGTTTGAGAGATATGGCCCTTTGAAGTTCAAGATTTTCTGAAATCGATTCGATCATAACTTGCCAACCACACATGGGAATTAAGAGTTCTAGGACTTTTTGGAAATGGGAGAACAAGATCTTCAACTTTCATGTTGGGCAAAAATTCATTTGAGGCTTGTATCATGATGTAAGTTTGAGGATCAAGACTTTCCATTTATGGCAGGTTTCAGTTACAGGCCCAGTTTCCATTTTGGGAAATTTTTGATCTGGCTTCAAATTCTTCCATGATGGTGTTTGGCATGATGTATGATGACTATTTGGACATGAATGAACTCTCACAAACCAATTCCAATCGTCCAATCACTGATTAAATGGACAGTTGACCAACAGTTGACTTTTAGGGTTTCTGACTGATTGTGCATTGACTGATGACTTCCAAACCCTAATTCCTTGAGGACTTGACTTCAAATGATGTCCCAAGTTGTATGAACTCTTGATTATTGATCATGGTGCCCAAATTCCACAAGAATGACCACCATCCACTGCTTTGACTGACAGTTGACTTTTTAGGGTTTTTGACTGTCTGTGTATGAACTGATGACCTCTGAGCCTTCAACCCTTGCCTTGAACACTTCAAATGGACCTCCAAGTTATGTGAACTTGTTGGACAAACCCTAGGGCTTTGGTTCCTTGAGAAACACCTTTGCTTGATTGACTGATTGATCAGGAGATTAGTTTGACCTAATTCTTGACTGCTTGCTCTTGAGGCAACTGGGGACAATGCAAATGATATGCAATGGATCATGATATGCTATGACCTAATATGAAAATGTATGCATAATGATAGGTGCAAATTTGAGGTGCTACACCATCCTCCAAGTCATATGATCATCTGTTGCTCTGAATCACAGCCCTGATCTCTGAACCTGATCACAACCATCTGAAGGAAAACATGTAACCACAAATCCAACTCAAGGGTTCCGAAATAAACGGAACTGACAGATACATCATCATCATCATCAAACCATCTCTGAGCTGATACCCATAACCATCTGAATCGGCCCGGGGAATCCTGAAATAAACGGATCCCCACTGATAAATAACTCGGACAACATTTCGGCGTCTCGGCAATAAATGACCATAAATCCGACTGATAAATAGGACTCTGATCCACGGAACAAAAAGTCACCATCTGAGTCACCATCTGAACATGCATCTGTAAGAATCACCCTCCCCTCACAGGTAAATTCTAATCAGGTCACCCTAAGGCGGATAATAGTCTCGACAATCGGGCGGAGATACTCAATGGGTTTGCCCTTTCGGGTGTGCCATTGTAGCTCCCTTAAGATCGTCTAAACCAAAGATCCGAGAAATGATCGGTCACCAGAGTCAACAGTTCAGATGAAGTAACTCAACCAAAGTGGAATATCCACAGAGGCAAGCACTATCAAATGAACCTCGTCCGGCTTGTGGTACATCATGCTGCCAGGCACATATTGACTTAACATGAAAGAGGCAACATGAGACCACACTAATCCTAGGTGTATACTCGGGCCTGGGTTTTAGCCCCACTCAGAACACCCACCCCAAAACAGAGGAACCACCTGCACAGAGGACGGCAACACGATAGTATGATGCATGCAAATATTTATGCAAATATACACAGTCAGAATACTAAATGCAATAAATACAGCAAAACAAGCAACCTAAACTATCCTAGAACGCTAGGAAGGACCCGCTCGGGGAAGATGGACCAGCACAGGTCAACACCTTGTGCTCCCCAGCAGAGTCGCCAGCTGTCGCATCCGCGAAAAACAACCGGCGGGCTGAAACAAAAACACAACACAGAGCCGCCACTGCGCGTTATTTATCCCAAGATAGGGAAAGGAAACGCTCAGAGAAACCTGGAAAGGAAATGGTCTTGCGACCAAAGAGAAAGGGTAAGGGAGTCGGTTACGCAAGGGGAAGGTATTAGCACCCCTCACGTCCGTCGTACTCGACGGGATCCACGTTCTAAGAAAAGAAAAGGTTGCTAAACATCACACACACACACAGGGAACGCAGGTGGGGTTAAGAGAAGGGAGCTCGATAGGACATCGCATCCTATGCCTACATATCTTGTCTGGAACAAGAATCAGAGCCACTGTAGTTCGGCTTACGCACGCCAAACAACACAAAACATACAAACAGATGGCAAACATGGAGCCCGACAACCACTCGATGGAATTACGTCAGCATCCGAACCAAAACACATTCAAAAGGGCAAACGTGGAGCCCGACAGCCAATCATTGGGCTTACGTCGGCATCCGAACCAAAGCACACGATCAGATAACAAGTAAACACACGCAAAAAGAAAAAAAGTGCCCGGAGTGGTCTCGCACGACCACCTGCCTACATACCTCGTCTGGAACAAGGATCAGGGCGATGTAGTTCCCCCTCAAGGGACTGAAAATCTAACCAGAAACCAGGGGAAGACGCACTACCAGGGAGCTGGACTCGAGCCTAGTGTTGTCATGCATCATTACCCTACGTTCAGGTTTCTATCCTACTTGCATAAGCAAACTACTCCTATCCAGGAAAAAAGCAAACATACAAAGCATACAAGCATACATCAAATGAGAACAAGCATCTCAAACAGATATTCACATAGCACACACTATAACCAAACAAATGGGCTCAATCAATAGGTATAACTGCCGAAGCAATTCATCTGTACATGGGTGTTGGCGCTCTTAACCTTGCCATTACGAGGCTAAGGTGAAGCAGATGAAAAGGTGAAGTGAGGATGGGACCTCACAACTCTTATCCCTGACCAGGGAGAGCTTCAGACAAAGGAGCGTGGGTCCAGAATGGAGGGACCCTTCTACGCTCAAAGACTCTGACTCGATTGTGCAACAGCACGAGATCTTGGGTTTGTGTCCCAATGCATCAACACACAGCCGTGTGAGCAGAGGGATGACTCACAGAATAGTGGGGGATAGATTGAATATCCCTTGGCTTCCACCAATTGCCTCATAGAGGACTTCACCTGCTTAGGCACAATATTAAACAATCACAATCATCGCCTCTTAAGGAGGACTTCAGACATTTTGCCCGGCCAAATAACAAACCGGGTCTCCAGACTACATGAAGTCAAGAGGACCTACCTCAAATGGTTTAAAAACCAAGCAGCAGCAAGCAAGTTCTTAAAGAACTGTAAGCGACTAAAAGTACCTGAAAACAATCAAGTATCATCAGTGCTCAGACAGACAACAATAAACAACAAATGTTAATCAGTCAGACTATACAGATAACACACAACAAGGCAAGCTATGAGCTCAAGCTCAAACTTCACAACCTACAAAACAAATCCCCATTAGTTCTCAACATCAAACAATGTCAATTTAATCCACTTGGTTCAATCTCCTTAATCATGGTGCTTTTCATCCTGAAAAATCAAGCAAATGTGAGAAACTGGACCTCTAGGCCAAGCCTAAGGTCCAAAAGGGAGAAAAAAGTCTAAACAGCAAAGGATTCTCAACCAAAATCAAATTAACACAAATAGAAAGCCAAGGCATTTGATCCCATGTTCCTATCATTTACCATATTCATTTCATGATCAAAACAATCCAAACTATGTCAAATGGAACACCAAACATCCAAACAGAATGACTTCAACCAAATCCATATCAAAACAATTCCAAAAATCCTCAAATAATTCACACCTAAACAGGACATATTCAAGGTACAGCATGTCAATTTTCAGCTCAATTGGACAAAAGGAACTATGTCAATGAAAATCAAGAAAAACAGACACAAATATATGAGCCAAATCACAACATCAACACATGCATTCACTTCCAAAATTCATAAGTCAATGAAAACAATAAAGAAATGAATGGGACCAAAACAGGGATGTCCTACAATGTGTCTACAATCATCATACCAAATTTCATGTTTATCCAAAACCATATGAGCATTTCACATTAAATTTACAAACATGTGTCACATGAACTTGCATAATTGACCAACAGAGATGAAAAATATCAATCAAATTGAAAATGCCACATAAAAATCCAGAAAAATTCACATAGCATCTTGACATGTTAATGATCACACATATAAAGTTTCAAGCCATTTCAACAAGCCTAGGTGATGAAAATAAATCCAGCAAGTTGACCTAGCTAGGTGTGACACAAATTGTCACACCTAGATTCAAAAATTCATAACTCAATCACCAGGTATCCAAAATTCACAAAATTTACATGTAAATCACCAGAAACATGTCTAGAATCACCACAAATATTTTCAAGAATTTTGTTTAAGGCATGAGAATTTCATGATAGTTTTGGTAAAACATGTACAAAATGAACACATTAAATCAATCCCTAAGCCAATTAATTTTCTACACGTGCAAAAAATCCACAAAAATAGCCATTAAATTCTACACATCATCATAAAAATGGTGAAAAAATTATCACTCAATTTGGATGAAAAATGAGTGAGATATGATTTTTGGAAGTTCTTGTAACAAAAATGAAATAACCAAAAGAAAAAGAAATGAAACAATACAAATAATATGAACCAGTGGCATTTCTGTAATATTCCTGCGCCAAGCCAAAACGCTGCAGTTTCATTAAACTGCATGGCGCATTCTCATTGGCTGGGGATGGCGCCAAACACAAATTCAAACTCAGGCAAGGAAATTTTGGATCAAACACACTATTGAACGCGTTCTTGAACAAGAACCATTCCAGAAAATCCAGAAAATCACGATGAACATTTCTTCACCAAAATAATCATGCTATACATCAAAATCATCGTCTAATCACGTACATGACGAATATGCAAATCAATTAACCTAACTCTTACTGTAGCAACGGGATCGAGCAAAAGAATAAATGAACATCAAACTTCAAATTCAGATTTCTCATTCAATTCTCAACCAAATGGAAAACCACGAGCAGCATGATAATCTACACTGAAAGATCTACAAAAGCCACCTAACAATTTAATCAATGGAGGAAGTCGAAAATTCACCTTATGAATGAAGCAGATGAGAATCAGCTTGTTTCCACGTGTAAGAAGGTGAAACAGATCAAGATTATTGATGAGGAAGATGATTGAAGTGATTAGGCTAGCTCGAAACAGCACCAATTGCAAGAATCTTCAAAACTCCATTGATGAGCAAGCTTCCAACAGTTGCAATTCTTGAAGATTTGGCCACGAATTTTGCAAAACAGTTACTCACAATTACATGTAGAGCATGGATCCAGCAAGAATGAACAAGTTTGATGAAGATTTCTTGGAGAAATGGTGAAAAAGGTGAGATGAAGTTTGGAGAATTTGAGAGGTTTTGGAGGGAAGGTTTGTTAGATCTGAAATTGTGAAAATGTCCTTTTCAATTTCTGTTACAGTTAAGGTTATATACCACATCCTAATCCACCCCTTAATCACAATTAACAAAATGAAGTGAAATTAGTGAAAAATGAGTTGTGTGAACAAAATTTGGAAAATAACTAACTTAACCACCAAAAACAGCTTCACACAATGGAAAATACCCAGAAAACTGAGTTTTCGCGCGAGCGGTCGATTCATAGCCTGCTATGCGTCGACCCGAGGTCTATGCGCTGACCCTTATGGTCGACCATAGGTCGGCTCATAGCCTGCTATGCGTCGACCCGAGGTCTATGCGCTGACCCTTATGGTCGACTCAAACATTGCTATGCGCTGACCCGTGGTCCATGCGCTGACCCTTATGGTCGACCATAGGTCGGCTCATAGCCTGCAATTTTTTATTTTTTTTTTTTAAAGAAGAGGAGGGCAAATTTTGAGATGTTACAATCCAAAGTGTCACATTAACCGTAGCCATCATTTTAACCATTCCAGTATACGCCGGATAATCGCGATGATCTTTTGCTACTTACCTAAGGTACACTAGATCCGGGTGTAGGATCTTTCACTCAAGCATAAGATACCCAAGCAATCCCTTGAAAGTAAATCAGACAATTTGAATAAGTGATCTTGTTTTTAAGGTAACCTCTCTTTTTAAGGTTCCCCAGCAGAGTCGCCAGTTCTGTCATACGGTGAACTGACTTTGTGTGTTTTGCTTTGGAAAGCAAATGTCGCGGATAGCAAGAGTCGCCACCGACTTTTCTTTCATCCAATAAGGAAAGGCGGAAAAGAACAGGAAAGACCTTAATTTAGATTTTGGGTTCGGGAGGTACATTATACAAAGGGAAGGTGTTAGCACCCTTTGTATCCATGGTTATCCATGGGCTCTTAATTGCTTGATCACTTATATTATTTTTTCTTGTCTGAAAAAGTGTTTGTGAATTGTTTAGGAAATGTTTTGAAAAAGAGAATTTAACTTTGTAATGATTCTCGTATGAATGTATACAAAGTGGTTATCTCGTTTAGTTTTGAAAATGGTTTAGAAAAATATAACTCAGTAATGATTCTAGTATGAATGTATACCAAGTGGTGATTTTCTAGTATTTGTGAAGTGTGAAAAGTATTTTTAAATTGTGAGTAAGCAATTAAGAGTTATACCTACCCAAGGTCTTGATGGGCATTTCCTATCCTCATGAGGGTAAAACTGTCCTTACTATTGAGAAGTAAGTAGTTTTATCCTTTGGATGTAAAAGGGTCATCGTAGGGTCATCGATTGGTCATTGAAGGCAACATTTGTAAGGATACCTTAGCATTCGAAGGGACTATCATCATTTAACCGTAGGCTATACCGAAGGGTCATCGAGGGACAAAATCATATATTCGAAGGCAACATCCGAGGGGCTATGATTTATTTTAGAGGGACATGATGATTTAATCGAAGGGTCTTTGCTAAGTGTATCCCCACATTCGCGGGACATGACCGCAATACCGTAATATCGTAGGGTAACAAAGAGAGGTCCAAGATCGCATATTTAAAGGCAAAGTTTTACAATTAATTAGATAGCCGTAATCGATTAAGTAATTAGGTCCACATTAAAATCGATGAAATCAATACATTAAAATCAGCTAGATAATTTAGGATGTATCTCCACATTAAAATTAAGTAATTCAGAATCCATCTCCATAAGGGTATCCCACACATGAAGTGGAATACCTAGCCGGCCGTTTCCTCGGGAATATGTAAGCCTTTACACAATTCAGCACACGGGTTAGAACATCGAGATAAAGTACAATTGAAAATTGCACCACAAAATAAATACAACAGTCATAAAGTCAGGCCAAATAATGCAGAATTATAATAAATCTTGATTAGATAAACATAAGGCAGAACAGAAAAGAAACAAAACAGCCACTGTCTCGTTCGCTTCTGCTTCGCCTAGCGAAGGCTTAGCGAGTGCTCGCTACAGGCTCGCTTAGCGATATGCTAGCGAGCTGCTACGGGTTTCGAGTTCGATAGCAGCATGATCTCCGGCACCCTGAACTTTATGGCATTTAATTACAGGAATAGCATGGACAAACATTCAGGATATTCAGGCATACTTAAATTCACATGTGAAATCAAATTACATATCCGAAAATTTAATCATGATGCATTATGTATGTAGAGATTACCGATTAAAAGTATAAAACAGTAGTGATGCGCAAACCTATTTGTAACTGAGCTGCGATGTTGAAGGGACTGACCACTCTTGGTATCAGATGGAGTTGGGCGGAGGTAACTTCGGTGCGGATGAGCGGCCTTCAGGGTTTCTTTACTCGGAATTCTCTGAGCTAGTCTCCAGGGTTTCTATGCCAGAGTTTTTGTCCGTCTTCGTCTGTCGTTCCTTCTCCGTTTTCCTTCCCCTTTTTCTGACTGAAGCTTGGCTATTTATAATGCTCTTGTTGTGACCTAATGGGCTCAGAATGAAGCCCAAAAATTCTGATATATCGCAAGCTTCGCTAGGCGAGCGTTGTAGCGAAGGGTTCGCTAGGCGAAGGATTTGCTCGCCTAGCGATCAGGCCATCTGTGACCTAATGGGCTCAGAATGAAGCCCAATAATTCTGGTATTCGCAAGCTTCGCTAGGCGAAGGAGTTGCTCGCCTAGCGAGCAAGCTAGTTTGGGTCTTTTTCTGGATTGGGTCTGTTGTGAGCTGGGCTTTTGTTCCTTTAAGGTCAGTGCCTTGCAGAATAAGTTGGAGTGCTTCGAGAAATGTTTTGCAAGATTAATGGGCAAATTTTGGGGTATGACAGCTTCGCCCAGGATCCAACTGGGGACCTTCAGTGTGTTAGACTGATGTGATAACCAACTACACCACGAAACCACCTATGTTTGATTGAAACATTTTAAATGGTTTTAATAAAAGTATTTGTAATTGTAATTTGATGATTAGTTGTTATTACATTTACATGTAGTTATAAAGATGTATGTTTTAATTGTTTGACTGATGAAAGTTTATTATTATATCAATTTTAATGATAGTTCATATGGTTTTAAGTAACACGACCTTTCGTGAAAGAGAATTAATTAATACATCAGACTCATAATATGTGTCAGTTTTGAAAAAACAAAAATCTGTTTCAAATCATTTGTCCATTAAAAATACCAAAGAAAAATTTATTATTATTTACCCCCCAAGGTTACCATTATTTTTTAAACCTTTACCCACATATGCATTCCTCTGACTACTATTATTAAAAATATATTATTAAATAATATTGATTTTATATTGGAAATCAACAAAACTAACTATTAATATAAGAAATGTGTCAATATCATTAAAGACAATTTTAAATTAGAATGATGAAGTAGTATATTTATATAAAATAGATTTCAGAAAAAAAAGAAAATAAGAATTAGGGGTTATGTTCAGAAAATAAGTAATAGATAATGTTGAGAATTTAAATGAATTCTAGTTAAGTAAAGTAGTTAACATTGAATTTAATCACATATTTAAATAGGAGTGTTGTGAGAGTCAATTAAAGTATTAGACCTAATTATGGGTTGAACACTTTTGGATTGTGCTACCTAATTCATTGTATATATAATAATAGTTAAAACTGAACCAAACAATAAATTGGTGTAGATAAGAGTGTAAGGTTTTAAGTTTTGGCTAGAGTCGAGCCAATGTCGAATCGGAAACAATTCATTTGACAATTTTAATTTAATATAAGATATATTTATTTGTTTTATTACCAAAGAAATAAAATTTCCATATTTTATACAAATATGGTAGTACTACACGAGTGAGTATTGAATTTGTAAATAAACACAAGGAATAAATTTGGTATTTGATCTTAAATTGTTTTTAATAGAAAGATAGTTCATAGGACTTAGTCATAATCTCTTAATTAACAATACGAAGATTTAGTTTGGAAAAAGAATTTTATGACACTTTAAACTACTACATAATCATAACACAAATAATTAACGATTTTTTTTAATGCGAACACCAAAAAAAAGGTAGTATGGGACTATCCATTAAATTACACTTCAACTATATTAAATTGAAAACAATATTCTATATCCATTTACTCGGCCTCCACCAAAGATAACATAGATTTGTATTGTGTATGCTAAGTGATTGTGTATGTTAAAACAAATGTTCTCACTCTAATTGGCACAAAATTTGATTGCATATATTCCTTGTCTATATTGTGTGCACATTAACAATCTGACTTCTGAATCTCTCTTGAGCATAATCATCATGACATAGTGTATAATGCATATTCATACTGCATTAAAATTCACTAAAAGCCAGTTCAGCATCAGTATGCATCGACACAAACGACGCAAGCATCGATCCATACATTCTGAAATTCAATTTTTTTCAAAACTGCTTCAGGATGCATCGATGCATCCATCGCATGTATCGATACACATGCCCATTGTGAATATTTGGCATCGACGCATGACCTCCTGCATCGATACATACTGATGCTATCTGAATTAAATGCATTTCTTTCTCTCTCATGCATCGACACATCAGCCAATCATATCACTTCCTATCTCATTACTTCATATCATCTGCCCTCAAAAACCCCAAAACCAGTGGCTAACCCTAATCCTCCTCATCTTCACTCTCTCTCTAAAACCCTAAATCTCACATCACCATGCCTCCACGCACTATTCCAGCCAGAGCCAAAGGAAAAGGAAAGGGAAAGGAAACAGCCGGTACATCTCAGCAACCACCAGAAGTTCCTTCAAATGCCTTAGAGCTACTTCATCCTGCTGTTGCTGCTGAATTTGAAGAGTCCTTCAAGACAAGGTTAGTCATGAAACCTCACGTCTTTGATAAAACAGATGCTATTCACCTACACCTAAATGAAGTGGTTGAACTCTTACAAGCACAAAGACTTGGGTCGTTTCTGTCCACAAAGGATGATTATCATGAGGATTTCATTCGGATCTTTTATGCTGGGTTACAAACTGGTAGAGGCTATATGTTCCGGTGTTCTATCGGAGTCAGAACATATACCTTTGAAGCCTCTGATTGGGAAACGGTATTTCAAATGCCGTCTCCGTCGATGGTTTTCAAGTGCTGGCATGACCTGCATTTTGATCCTGAATTTGACATGAAGGACTTTACAACTTCTATCCTAAAGATTGATAGACCGTTGAGTGAGGATGAACACGTCACGTCAGGTATGATCAAGCAAACTCCGCGTATTCTTCACTGGATTATCACACATATTCTGCGTCCAACAAACAGCGGACACTCTCGGTTGGATAGGCCTAGCATACATCTTCTCTACATTCTGCAAAATAAGGTTCTCCTAAATTGGGCGAACTACTTTGTAAAACGTCTATTCTTTGTGCGAGACAGCTCCAAGAATGTGGCTCTAGGTTATGCCTCTCAAATAATGAAAATTCTTAAGTTTTGGAAAGTTGCAATACCTATTGTTCCTCTCCTATCTCCATCTGCTGCCCAAGAGTTTGACTCTGCCACTCTATCGCATATGGGATATCGGTGGGACAAGGACCGCAAATGCTTCTATTTCTTCGAAAGAAAATCCAAAACCAGAATTTACAACTTTGACGTTTTCTCGGAACGCATCCATGTTGCTGAAGATCAGCCTGATGAAGAAATGCAGGATGCGGCTGAAACAGATGCACCACATGCTGAGGCCAATACTGGTTGGGGTGAGTGGGTGCCACGAAGGTGGTCTCCTACCAACTACGTACCTGAACCTACAACCCCTCCATTCTCCGGTGGTACTTCAGCCTCAACACCAAATGCGGACATCACTCATATGCTTCAACAGATGGAAATTGTCAACAAAGAACGCCATGAAGAAGCACGGTACTGGCATGTTCAACAATCTGAATGGCACAACGAGCATCGGGACTGGCATGATGAGCATACACGGATGTATCACAATCAACATGCTTGGCACCAAGACTTAGTTAAATGGCATCAGGTTTTCTACAACGAAATGTCCGGCTTTATGGACGACTGCCGTGCAAATCCTGGTATTATGGACAACTTTAGAAGCATTGAAGTTCAGAACCGATTTAGGCAATACTCCTTCATGGGCCAAAACCCAGACACAATGCCTCCTCCTCCGCCTCCGCCAAGCTACAGAGATCCTGACAGACATGATGAGGAGTCCTGTGGTGGCAACAATCCAAATTAACCAACCATCTTTTCATCTCACTGCATCTCATTTCATATTGCTCAAGTTTTATTTTGTTGCACAATATATGGTTTAGCTTATGAAACTCTTAAACTCGTTCGTATCTTTAAAATGCTTTTCCAATTCTGTTTATCTCTATTGTTATTGCCCTTATTCTTCATTCTTTGTGAATGATTCTTTACTTTGAAGCTACATTCTTTGTGATTGATAGCCTGTTATCATTTTTTTGCCATGTCCTGCTACACTATGCTACCTTGATAAATTTGTTTCTTCCTCTTTTTGATGTTGACAAAGGGGGAGAAAATGCAGATGCAGATATGCACAAACTCAGGGGGAGTATCACACATCTTGCCAAGAATTTGCCATCATCAAAAAGGGGGAGTTTGTGAGAGAATTCTTTACCTTGAATTAATTTTTAATGATAGCAAATTGTGTGATCATCATCCAAATGTTGGTTGTGCATTGCATTACATGATACATTTGTGTTTTATTATGTTTTCCATCCCATTCTATTTGTTGCATAACTGTACATATAAACCTACATTGATACTTCCTTTGAAATAACAATTAAAATGCATTTTATGTCAGTATGTATCAATACATAAGCCTCTGCATCGATACATACAACATGTGATAAATCACAAAACATTTTTGTTCAGTATGCATCGATGCATACGAGTCATGCATCAATACATGAAAGGCAAAAGACTCTATGCATCGATCCACACGATCCCTACATCGATACATGACTAATTGAAACAACCTGTGTATCAACACATACGCATCAGGCATCGATACATACTAGTGTAATAATCACATGCATCGATACACACGACTTTTGCATCGATACATGAATAATCATTTTCATCAAAAATTCACATAGCCTACATTATGCATCGATGCACACTATTATGTATCAATACATAAAGCTGTTTTGTGTTATAACAGCAACTGTTTTTGCAGCATATATAAGACAGGTTATAACAGCAGTGCAAAAACACGAATTCATTGAGGGAAAACAATTGAACACAAGATCAAAAGCAGTGTTGGAGCAATTGTTTTGAGAGCAATTAGAAACCTGAAAGAGACTTCATCTTCTTCATCTTCTCAATCACTTTTCTTCAAGAACATTTACACATAACCATTCTTGTTCTTTGGATTAAAGAAGCATCGAGATAACGTTCAGTGGTACGATCAAGGATCTAGCTGTGGTTTGCAGTGGAACGATCGAGGATCTAGCTGAGTTGAAGATTGAAGGGGGTTTCTAGGAAAAACCTACTGGTTTGTCCTTCAAGAACTGGAGTGTTCTTGAGGGTTTGGGAGTCACGTTTGCAGAACATATTCAGCCGCAGCGTTGCGTTTGGAGATCGGAGGATTTTGCAAGCAGGTCGTGGAACCGGTGAATCGTTTGCAATTTCGTGCAGGAAAATCTTGATCGTGCTCAGATCAAGTGAAGGTTCATACAAGAAGAAGTTCTTAGAGTTTAGAATTCTGTCTTTGTATCATAACCTTGTATCAACGGATTCGGCAAAAATTGATAATCAAAGTTCTCAATTTCATTTGAAATTGAGAGGGAGACGTACCCACACGCGAGGACGACGTGGGGAACTTCCTTACCAAATCTCTGCGTATCGTTTTCTTACCTTACTTCTCTTTACGTTTTAAAACTGTTTTCGCAATTTCAGTTAGTGTGTGGTGATTGTTCCTGTTGTAAGACAGCAGTGGCAAGAGAACTTTTAATCAAACTCCATTGCTGTTTATCATCGATCACACACACACCAACTGTTTGACAAAACGGTTAGCTAGATTTTATTCATTGGAAATAGACTTTAATGATAAGTGCATTCAATTAGTTAAAATTCTGGTGTGAATTGTTTCTGTCATTCTCATTAAAATCCAGCAATTAAACTTGTGTGTCCGGCTTTCTAGTAGCGGTTCAGAATAGACGGAAGTCGATTCGGGACTGATTTTTCCGCCAACTTTGAAAACTCTGATAAAATTTCAAATCCGTTAAATTTTAAAGAGGTGATCTATTCACCCCCCCTCTCGATCACTAGCCACACCGTCTAACAACTGTAAGCAACTTAATGAACCTGAAATCAATCAAGTATCATCAGTACTCAGACAAACCAACAGTAAACAGCAAATGTTAATCTGTACAGTCAAACACAAGTTAATGCACACAAGTGCAAGCCATGAGCTCAAACTCAAGCATCAAACCCTACAACACAAAGTCAATGTTAGTCTACAACATCAAACAAACTCAATTTACAACTTGCATTGTTCTCCTTAAGGCATTTGCAGCTCAAACCTGAAACACAATTCCAAAGGTGAGAAACAAGACCACTAGGCCAAGCCTAGGGTCTAAAGGAGATGAAAAATCCAAAACAGCAAGTGAAAATTATCCAAAATCACATTCAAACAATTTAGAAACCAATGCAATTGGTCCCATGCTCATATCAATCACCATTATCATTTTCATGCACAAAATAGCATCAAACATGCAATTTGCAACTTCAAAAGACCAAACAGAAAGATCTCAATCAAATCCACATCAAAACAATTCAATTAATTCCACAAAAATTCAAGCCTAAACAGAACAAATCCAATGAATAGCATATCAAATTTCAGCTCATTTGGATCAAGGGAAGTAGGAAATGAAATTCAAAAAGTTCAGACAAGTTCATACAAGCCAACACATGATATCAAAACAATCACCAACTTCCATAAATCATAAAACAGTGACACAACAAGATAAATGAATGGGATCAACACCACAATGACCTATAATGTGTCTATAATCACTCCCTCAAATTTCACATCCATCCAATTAAGCATGAGAATTTCACAAGCAAAATACAATCATGTATCACAAAATGTCACAAAATGAGCCAACAGAGGAGAAACTTCCAATCAATTAGAAAATGCCATCAAAAATTCCAGAGAAATTCACATGTTATCTCAACATACAAATGATCATTCATGCAAAATTTTGGCTCAATTCAAGATTCCTAAGCAAGGCAAATAAAATCATGAAGTTCAACATGCTTGGTGTGACACAAATTGTCACACCTCTAATCAAAAATTCATATCTCAACAGCCAAGTATCCAAAAATTACAAACTCTACATCAAAATCACCATCAAAGTGTCCAGAATATGCACAAAAAATTTCATCCATTTCTTTGAAAGCATCATCATTTCATGAGAGATATGGCAAAGCAAGTACAAATGTGACACTATCAAGCAAACCCTAGGCATTTTAATTTTTTACACGTGCACAAAAATCACAAAAATCATGATTAAATTCTACACACTATAAGGAGCATGGTGAAAAAAACCTCACTCAATTTGGATAAAAAATGAATCAGATATGATTTTTACAAGATCATGTAATCAAATGAAAATGGATTGCAAAAAGAAAAATGAAATAATATTAAGAATTAATGAACCAGTGGCATTGTTGTAATATTAAAGCACAAGCGCAAAACGACGTAGTATCAGTTAGATGTCATGGCGCGCTATGAATGGCTCATACTGGCGGTAAACACGAATTTGAACAAGGCAAGGGAAATTGAAGATCAAACACACATTCAAACGTGTTCTTCACTATGAACAACCAGAAAATTCCAGAAAATTGGCAAGAACTTTTTCTCACCAAACGCAACAATCCATATACCGTTAGAACCGTATCAACATGTACATCATGAATATATAATTTACTTGACCTAATTCTCAACACACAAAGCAAATCGAACGAGAAAAGTTTGCATATCAAAAGTTCAAAGCCAGATTTCTCTCACGATTCTCAACCAAATCAAAAACTATGAGCATCATGTTAATCTATGTTGAAAGCTCTACAAAATGCATATCATGATTCACACAATAGAGGAATTCGAAAAAATAACCTTATGATGAAGCAGTGATGAATCTTTGAGTTTCCTCGTGCAAAAGCCAAAAACAGATGATGATTATGGATAAGGAAGTTGAATGAAGCACGTAGCTTAGCTTAAAACAGTTCCATGTGCAAGAACCATCAATTTGCCATTGTTGTGCTTGCTTGTGACAGTCCCAATTCTGGAAGCTTTGGCCACGAATTCCTCAAAACAGTTCCTCAATGAGTCTTGTGGAGCATGGATCCAAGAAGAATCAACACAATTGATGAAGAATTGATGAAGAAATGATCAAAAATGTGTGATGAAGTTTGAGAGAATTTGGAGGTTTTGGAGGGAAATTCAGTTACAAATCTTGGAATATGGAATTGTGATTATGATTCTGTTATGATTAGCAACTTATACTCACTCCTTAATCCATTTCCTTAATCCAAATTAGCAAATTGGCTTGATTAGCATAATTGCATTTTTAGTGAAAGTCCAAAAATGACCTTTCCAAATATTCAATGCAACAGTAAAATAACAGTTGGAACAAGTCACATTGGCCATTTGGAGAGTGTTGGAATTGGTCTTGCATTCAAAAACCATGTATTTTGAGATTTCACCTATTTTCCCACCAATTTCCAATTTGAACACTTGAAAAATGACTTTTTGCCTTGACCATTTTTGATGAATTGTGATCATACATCATGAAAGTACATGTGAAATGGGGTTTGCTCAAAGAAAGATCACCCAAATTGGACATTCCATGTGAAAGTTATGCCACTTTGATTTTAGGCATTTTTGGAAAATGAATGGACCATAACTTGTCAACCATACATGAGAAATTCATGTTCTTGGACTTTTTGGAAAGGTGAGAGCAAGATCTACAACTTTCATGTTGAACAAATTTTCATTTGAAGCTTTTTTGGACATGTAATTTTGTGGTGAAAAACTTTCCATTTTTGGAAACTTCCATTACAAGTCACTTTCTATTTTTGGAAATTTTTCTCCTGACTTTATTTTCTTCATTCTTGAGGTTTGAAATGTCAAATGAAACTTGTTTAGACATGAATGAAGTGTATCCAACTCTCTCCCACCTCCAAATCCATAAAATCAAGCACAGTTGACCACAATTGACTTTTCTGATTGATAGATGAATTTGGCAATGCACTGATCAAGTTGAGCCTCAATCCTCTGATGAAATGGCTCAATGATGAAACCCTAGCCTCCATAAGCTCAATGTAATCATGTGAAGATCCCCATATCCAGTGTAGACCCCATCTCCATGCCATGCCCTGATTGGCCCAATGCAGATGATTAGGGTTGACCAGAGGTCAAAACCCTAATATCAAGGTATCTGATCATGAACTTGAATCTTCTGGATGATAACAAAACCATGATGATGATGATGTATTATTTCAACCAAGATAAAGATCAATCTCCTTGAGAATCATAAAACCCTAATTTGTAGCCCAATCCTCAGATAGTTAATGATCAGTCCTTTCCATCAATGAAACCCTAGCTTGCACATTAGCCCCTTCATCTTCTGCTCAAGACCTAGGAGGATGACTTGCACAATGTAAGCACATGATATGCAATATGCAATGCCTAATAACCTAAGAAATGTTATGCAAATATGTTATGCTAGTCCCAAGAGAGGAGGGCAAATTTTGAGGTGTTACAGCTGCCCCTATTCAATCCACTATGAACCTGTCGATATGAATAGCCTCGGCTTTCAGATGATCAGGATGAAGAGTGATTGAATACCAAGAACAGACGAACAATTTGCACTCTGATGGGATATAATTAACAATGCCTGTCAGAATCGGCAAAGAACAATCTTGAAGAAAAATCCGCCTGGTACGGAAAAAGTCGGCCTGAATACCGAAACAGCAATGTCGACCTGGATACCAAAATAAATGGTAACGCAGGGATAACCATGGCCTGAACACCACATCTGCTGGGGATTATTATTACTCTTCTTTTTGTTGTTTTTCTTGAACCCCAAACTTTCTTTCGCGCAAATGATCCCGGATCATTGCATTTGAACCTCGTTCTCCTGTTTGCCAACATAATGCACCCCATTCTCCAGAAAACACCTCGTGTCTCCTTTTCTCCATTTGAACCCCAGTCGCCTGACGATAACTCGCGATCGCCATTATGAACCCCGTTCTCCAGAAAATGTCGCAACATTTCCCTTTCTCCATTTGAACCCCGCTCTCCAGAAAATGCCTCCACATTTCCTTTTCTCCATTTGAACCCCGTTCTCCCATTTCTTGTGATAATTCCACTGGCAACATCGGAAATAACACCAAACCACTCTGAGGGCGACATATCAGAGGGTACACCTTCACAAAAGGAAGGTAACATGTGCATCTCTTCTTCCGAAGACACCCGTAACGACCTCCATTAGCATCCGCCAAAGTCTAAGGTGGCACATGAACAGAAGATAATCCTGCGGACCTCATCCTGGATATAATCTTCATCTCCAATCTCCATATGAACCCCGATCTCCAGAAAATGTCTCAACATTTCCCTTTCTCGAGTTGAACCCCAAAATCGCGCTGATCGCGTAACGTCCTTCGATTTTACTTCCATCTCCGTCCGACGGAAAAAAATTTATCCAGTATCGCACTACTGGGGAACATGGCTAATCTGACATCAGGATGCTAAACTCCTCAGAGTAACATCTTCACCATCCGGTGAAACAAAAACTTCAAGCGGTAACCACGACTTGAATCGCGCTGATCGCATAATATTTCCATCTCTGTCCGACAGAAACAAATTCCTCCAGTATCGCACTACTGGGAAATACCTTTGATTAAATCATGAGGCTAAACTCCTCGGAGTAACACCTACCAACTGCTGTCTCGCACGACAGAAACCTCCTCCAGTATCGCACTACTGGGGAATATTGCTGATCTAACATCATGATGCTAAACTCCTCGGAATAACATCTTCACCTTCGGGCAAAACCACTTCTCAAACGATAACCACGGCTTGAGACTAGCTTATGCTTGTAATGATGCATGATTGATTTTTCTGCGTAATGCTCCATAACTATGGAAATGCTACGCGATTTATTGTTCTATGCAACATGCTATGTTTATTCTACATGATGAATGCATAAAAAGCGTCCCCCTCAAGGGATTCTGCTGGGGAGCACGAGACACTCCGTTGAGGAACTCGTCAATACTCCGATCTCCACCCCGCTGGGGAATAGCGCTGCTGCTGGAGATAGGCATCCCTTGCTGGGGAAGAACCTCCTTTGCACCCAATCCGCTCGGGAAACTGCTGGGAATAAGAACCACCAACGCTCTGCGGGGATACAACAGTCTTTGGTTTGCTGGGGATATCGATCCCTACTCTGCTTGGAGAACCCTCTCAAATACCTGGCGACTTCACTAGGGAAATGCTCACAGATAGCTCTGCTGGGGAAACAACAACCTCCAGGCCCGGCGACTGGGGAAACATCGATCTGAAACCCGCTGGGGATAACCATCTTGACCCTGCCGGGGAAGTCACAGACCTGGAATCTGCTGGGGATTTGGTCCTCCTGACTCTGCTTGGGGATATACATCCCTACTCGTCTGGACTTTTCTGCTCCATCATCTTGTACTCCAAACCGATCCGCGCTCGACAGAGAGCGAACTCCTGAGACTTATACAGACTTTTCAATCTTTCGACTTTGAAGAGTCTTCTTGATTAATTCCAAGGATCGTCGTACGTCCTTCGCCGTCTTTTTCACCGTTCTTTAATCCATTCGTCCCTGATCGGACTCCATGGGGATTTGTTTTGTCAAAAGCTTCCACATCACAACCCGCAAGTGAGTGAAAATATCTAACAGTTCCTGCAAAACAGATCGTTAGATAAAACCGTGCCCCAGGCGTGTCAAGATTTCAACACTTGGGTCACTCAACCTTCCGAATAAGATTTCAAGATTTCAATCTTATAAACATGCATTGGAAGGGACCTGTATGTCTTAAAATGCAAGATTCTTTATCACAATAATCTGGATGTTTTTGCAATCAAAACGGTAATGAAAAACAAAAACAAAAATTATTTGACTGAATATGCATTTTATTGATTGAAAAAAGTGTGGCTCAAAACCGAGCAATACAAAGGAAGCAATTCCTGAAAAGAGGTAATTGCGCACAAAAGGAAAAATCTATCCTAATGGCAATGTGAAACCCGTGATCTCATCGAGTTCCAACTCGGTTACACCCCATATGTCCTCAGACTCTCCGTGCTTTCTGCCTTCTGAACAAGACGTTTCTGATTGATCCCTACCGGGTATTGTCCATGATGCCTTAACCAAAGCCAACGATCATGCCTGACGCAGTTGTTCGTTTCAATCCCTCTTTTGCCTGGACCGCCCTTTCAGGTTTTCAGTCCACCGGGATACCCCTTTTTGCCCAAGCCGCCTTTCCAGGTTTTCGACTTGCCGGGTGTACAGTTTTTTCATTTTTATCCCTAATTTTTGCCCGAACCTTTTCTTTCTGTTTTTGCGGTTCGCCAGGATGCCCATTTTTGCCTGGACTATTTTATTCTTTTCGTCCAGCGGGTCTATTTACACGAAATATTTTTTAACTGCGTCCGCATTCACAGGGGATGGAAAATCTTCACCATCCACGGTCGTTAGCAACAAGGCTCTGCCGGAGAAAACCTTCTTGACCATGAACGGACCTTCATAATTCGGTGTCCATTTGCCCCTTCGATCGTTTTGAGGAGGAAGGATCCTTTTCAGCACCATATCACCTACATGATATACCCGAGGTCGCACCTTTCTGTCAAAAGCACGCTTCATCCGTTGTTGGTATAACTGCCCATGACAAATGGCTGCCAGCCTCTTTTCTTCAATCAGGCTCAACTCTTCGTACCGAGTCCTTACCCATTCAGCCTCTTGCAATTTCACGTCCATCAGGACTCTCAAAGAGGGAATCTGAACCTCAACCGGTAATACAACCTCCATCCCATATACCAATGAGAAAGGAGTTGCCCCAGTAGATGTACGCACCGACGTGCGATACCCAGGATACGAGCTTCATACTCAGCCACCATCGTTAGTGCACTCAAATGCTATCCGGGCAGCAAAAGCTCATTCACCTTAACCTCCCCCATCCGACATCAAAATCCGTTCGGATTCAGGGTCAGACCCCTCCTCCGGGATCGGTCACTCTCAATCTTTCGATTTGAGTACCTCGAGATGTCCTCATCAGGGAACTCAAACTTCCTCGATTGATAATCCTCAATGGGTTGTAGAGCGATGTAATCAGGCAATACACCCCTTGATTGCTTTCCGGGAGCATCACAAATCAGTCAACATTCTTTTGCTTTCCCGCAACCCGTCCGGTCAACGCTAGATTCTCAAGCTCATACTTGATCAGATCCATCTTGAAAATCCACGAAGTGGTATGAACCAGCATACACTGTCTCAGTCGGCGAGCAACCTATGCCAAAGTACAGCAAGTTTTCTCGAACAGTGAATGTATTGTTTCACAGTCGGTAAACTTTTTGCCAAGGTAAATTGCATGCTCTTTTCGATAAGACTCGTCATGCTGACCCAATACACCTCGCAGACCCCTCGAAGGCCGTCAAGTACAGATTAACAGTTGTTCCTTCCACAAGAGGTATCAGAATCAAAGGTTCCTGCAACTTATTCTTTTATTCTTTCAATGCCCCTTGGCAATCATTATTTCACCTGACCGTTTGATCTTTCTTTTCAACATCTTGAATATGGGTTTACACGTGGCTGTTAGATGAGATGTGAACCATGACATGTAGTTCAATCTATCTAAGAAAACACGAACCTCTTTTTTCGTTCTCGGTTCAGGCATTTTGTTTTTATTATTTTCTTTTTTTTATTATTATATATTTTTTTTAGCAGGATCAACCTCGATTCCTCTCTGACAATGAACCCCAACATCTTACCGGATCGCACTCTGATAGCGCCCTCACTTGAATTCAACCTCAGTCTGAATTATCTCAACCGGTCGAACGACTTGCCCCGGTCTGCCAGATGCCCCTCTTCTGTTTTGGGACTTTGCTATCATGTCATCAACATAGCATTCAATTTCATGATGAATCATATCATGAAACAAAGTCACCATGGCTCTCTGATAAGTAGCACCGGCGTTCTGCTTCTCTAGAGGACAGTCTCCTCTCCATGATAGCTTGTGCACAACGACATCGGTATCCGACCCTGGCATATCCTGACACGACCAGGCGCAGGTATCCATATGCTCTTTCTACAAGGCTACCATTCTGCTTTTGACTCGCCTCTGAAGCGGCCTCATTTTCTAATTTCCTTCCTGACCTCGGCGCTTGGAATAACAATCTTAATCCGCTCCTCATGCGGCTGAATCACCTTCTCCTCTTGTTTCAACAACCTGGCTAATTCCAGCAGATCACAATCTTCTTCGCCTTCTTCTTCGGCATGATAGATCGGATTGTCGAAGTCATACAGAGGTGTAACCAAATTGTTATCAATGAGATCCGGAGAATTATTTTTGAATTCGGAACGAGACAAATCAAAAAAGAAAAACAACAAACATTGCCATTTTATTTGTTTTTAAATTGCAAAAATAAATGAAAAAACAAGGAACACCGCTTTTAATTGAAAAACATCCATTTATTTATGATGCAAAATGCTGCAAAATGAAACATGAGGTGGCCCTTACAATGGACCATTACGTGTCGGGCAACACGTATGGCTTTCATGCAGATAAAATCAAAACAGAAATCATTACTCTTCCGAATGAGTGACCCTGATGATCTTTTTAGGCCTTCCAGCTCCCTGGTACGCACGATTTTATCCACGACTCCAGCTCGCGGTCACTGTCGATCTCTTCACCCCCCGTACCGGCGTGATCTGGATCCAGCATTCCAGCACTAACAAAGATGAACGACGGACGACGTCCTCTGTTTTGTCTAGACGACCCTTGATCTGGCTGATAACCAACCCCGAACATGTCTGCCTTTACCACAATGCCTATGATCTTTCCCCAGCCTGGGATCCCTCCATTCTTCACCACTTCTAGGGCTTGTTTATAAGAAGAAATGGACGGTTTTTTCTCTTTCCCAGCAATAATGGCCTTCTCCACCGTGAAGGCTTCAATTGCCTGACCTGGTGTTTCAAATTTTTCACCATCCATTTCCACCCCCTTCACCTTCTGGGTCATATCCCCCATCAGTACACACCCCTCTGTGGCGACGGCCGCACAACAAGTATCAACACTAGGGAAAGCTCCCTCCTTCATCAGAGGTCTTGGGACCACAGGCCTTGGAGCTTTTAATTGATCCCCATTCATCAACCCACTCGCCCTCCTATCCTCCGAAATTGCATTCATCCCCATCTGACCATACGCGGACATGTGATTAGCATTAACATTTGGAAATGATGCAAAGTTAATGACCTTGGAATCCACCAGGTCTTGGACAGCATGCTTAAAAGCTCTACAACCCTCAATGTTATGCCCCGGTGTTCCATAATGGAATTCACACTGGGCGTTCTCATCATAATTAGGTGGCCTCTGATCTGATCTCAATGGAGCTAATGTCCTCAATTGTACCATTCCGAGATCTTTCAACTTCTTCAACAAAAGAGCATACGGCATGGGTGGCCTATCAAATTGACGATCAACCCCTTTTCCTCTTACCTGGTTCCCAGCTCTTTGTGCTCCCTGTTGAGGTAACGGATGTCTCTGTGGTGCAGGTGAACTACCAACTGGAATGGTTGCAATGGCAGCATAAGGGTGATAGCGATCCTTACCGCGTTCTTTCTTTGCTGGCACACCATTTGACTCAACCTCTTTCTTAAGCTGACCACTGCTAGGGGGTTTCTTTGTTATAGCGACAGAGGGATTTGTCACTTCGGACGACGGAACCTTTCCCCGAACTTTCTCCACCATTAGCCACTTCTCGATCTTTTCCAATCTCTCGGCCATGGCTTTCTGCCCCAGGGCAAGCCCTTGCACAACACTGAACAAATCCCTCACCATCTCTTTCAGTTCGAGAATGTCGGCGTTAGGCGAATTCATCATTCCTGCGTCAATCAAACAGGTTAGAAACTGACACCTGCAAAACAAAAGACAAGTTATTATGATTATGCATGGATGCAGTGTTGATCCACATGAGGAACACTTTGTCTTTCGATCCTGGCTTCATCGAGACATATAATAATCCGGCAGCAATATTCTGATATTCATCATTTGATTTCATCATACAGATCAGAGATATATGATTTAGCAAAATACCGCCCAACCATGTGTGTGCTGTGTGAGTGCATACGGTAAAGCAAATAAAGCTTAAAGATCAATCATAGAATGAAGATAACCATCACATAGCAAAATGCGCAATAAGTGCCATAGTCATACATCACAGCTGATATAAATCAGATACAATTCTCCAGAATCGACAAGGGAATACAAGAAAATGAATTCCGTCAACAAGCCTGACGGTAATCCAACACAAATGAAAGATCTAGCCTGATGAGGGTCCCACAGATGGCCCTATCTCAGCTTCCATCTTCGGGAACTCTACGGCGAACCTGAGCTCGGTGTTCTCCTGCTGTAATCTCCCCACTTCCTTCTGGTGAATCTTCATCTGCCTGAAGTAATGATCTCTCTCAGCAATGTAATGATCTCTCTCAGCTATACAATGATCTCTCTCGGCGATGATCTTCACATTCTCCGTTTCCTTAACCTTCAGCTTGGCCTCCCACTCGGTAATGAGAACTCGGACTCTGTCGTCTCTCTGATCCTTCACGAGAATCTGCCTCCTCTTCTGATCTTCGATGACTTTTGAAGCTCTAGCCAATCTCTCTTTGGTAATGTCGTGCTCCTTTGTTGAAGATGCCAAAGCCTGACTGACCTTCCCATAGTAGGCAGTATCCATCTCAAAGCGCTTCGCTTCCAGGGCATGTCGCTTGTCCTGATCCTCCATCTTCACTCTGATCTCCTGGTTAGCCATCTGAATCCGAGCAACACTCATCTCCAATTCCGCTTTCTCCGCAAGCAACTGATCTCTGGCTCTATTCATCTCAAGGAACTCTTCCATACTAACAGTGGAAGTCGGACCCCCAATTATAGGACACCAAGGATCACCTCCCGGAAATGGTAGATGTGTAATCTCAATTCTCTTCCGCAACCAATCATCAAATAGAGGAAAATACCGACTGTTGACCTTGCCATAAGGGACTTTACCCTTTCTCTGGATATCACGCCACTCATCCAATACTTGCCTTAGCTTGGCCTGATTGCCATCAATCGGGAAGTAAAAAGACTCCTGGATCTCCCACCCGAGAGGAGGACCCTCTACAGCAAACCCCGTCTGTCTCCTGAGAAGCACCGGGTTGTAATTGATGCAACCCTGAACTCCCACAAGAGGCACATTGGGAAGACTCCCACAACTGTATATAAAATCCCGTCCAGCCATACCATTATAAGTCCAAGCGATGTCAGCAGCCCGCAAACCCATCAACCTGAATGACCACCTGACAGTAGGATCAAGATGAGCAAAAGCACCTCGGGAAGGCAAATACCCCATAAACCACCTGAATAGCAACTGAGCACAACATCTGATCAAACCACCACGTCTCTTCTCGTTCCTGTTATGAACCGAGTAGTAAACATCTCCGATCAGAGTAGGAATAGGGTTTCTCTGCATGAACAGTCTGATAGCATTATGGTCCAAAAGCTCTTCTGATTAGGAAACAAAATAATCCCATAAATGCTCACAGCAACCAAAGCACGAACCGTCTTCCAATTACCCACTGCAGCATGTTCCTTGGCATTAGCTTCCAAGAAACTCAAATGAAATCCAGGTAATTTCCCCTTTTCCTTCAAACCCTCCTTGATCATTTCCGGACTCAAATAAAGAGCACGGGAAATCCCAAGGACATCGGGCTCCACCCTAGTAACATGGAAAGGAATCTGATCACGAATCTGCATACCCAGGATGCTGGCATAATCCTCCATCAGAGGCCCCAACAAATAATCTGGAAACACGAAACATCTCAGCCCCGGGTCATAGAACTGGAGAAGTATATGAATGGCGCTCCTGTCACTATCAGTGAGTCTGAAAACCATCTTCAGAATACTACCGTATGACTCTCTGAACATCCCCACATGATCGGGCGTAATCAATGCTATCATCTCCTTCAGCACACCAATCTCTGGGTTGAAGAAACTGTAGGCAACATCATCTTTCAAACCAGTCCTCATATCTGAACAGAAAGTCTCTCAACCAGGATCTCAATAGAAATGTCCCTGCATATGGATAAACATGTGTTAGATGCAGGTAAATGCAAATGTTAATGATGCTGATGAATGAATGCAATGCATTGTCATCCTCCAAGTCATCTGATCATCTGTTGCTCTGAGTCACAGCCCTGATTTCTGAACCGATCACAACCATCTGAGGGAACATGTAACCACAAATCCAACTCAAAGGTTCCGAAATAAACGGAACTGACTGATACACCATCATCATCACCAAACAATCTCTGAGCAGATACCCCATAATCTTTGAATCGGCCCGGGGAATCCTGAAATAAACGGATCCCCACTAATAAATAATACGGCCAACACTCCGGCGTCTCGGCAATAAATGACCATAAATCCGACTCATAAATAGGACCCTGATCAACGAAACCAAAAGTCACCATCTGAGTCACCAACAGAACATCTGAAAGAATCACCCTCCCCTCACAGGTAAATTCTAATCAGGTCACCCTAAGGCGGATAATAGTCTCGACAATCGGGCAGAGATACTCAATGGGTTTGCCCTTTCGGGTGTGCCATTGTAGCTCTCTTAAGATCGTCTAAACCAAAGATCCGGGAAATGATCGGTCACCAGAGTCAACAGCTCAAATGAAGTAACTCAACCAAAGTGGAGTACCCCATAGAGGAAAGCACTATCAAATAAACCTCGTCCGGCTTGTGGTACATCACGTTTCCAGGCACATGTTGACCTAACATGAAGGAGGCAACATGAGACCACACTAATCCTAGGTGTATACTCAGGCCTGGGTTTTAGCCCCACTCAGAACACCCACCCCCACAGAGGAACCACCTGCACAGAGGACGACAACATGATAGTATGATGCATGCAGACATTTATGCAAATATATACACAATCAGAATAATAAATGCAATAAATAAAGCACAAGCAACCTAAATTATCCTAGAGCGCTAGGAGAGACTCGCTTAGGGAAGATGGACCAGCATAGGTCAACATCTTGTAGGTCCCCAGCAGAGTCGCCAGCTGTCGCATCCGCGAAAAACAACCGGCGGGCTGAAACAAAAACAACACAGAGCCGCCACCGTGCGTTATTTATCCCAAAAGAGGGAAAGGAAACGCTTGAAGTAAACCTGGGAAAAGCATGGTCTCGCGACCAAAGAGAAAGGGTACGGGAGTCGGTTACGCAAGGGGAAGGTATTAGCACCCCTCACGTCCGTCGTACTCGACGGGATCCACGCTCTAAAAGAAAGAAAAGGTTGCTAAACAAACACATCACACACACACACACCGAAACAACACAGGTGGGGTTAAGAGGAAGAGGGCTCGCTAGGACATCGCGTCCTATGCCTACGTATCTCGTCTGGAACGAGAATCAGAGCTGCCGTAGTTCGGCTCACGCACGCCAAACAAGACACACACCAACACGGGCAAACTTGGAACCCGAACGCCAATCGCTGGACTTACATCGGCTTCCGAACCAAACAAACACAATCAGGATACGGACAGCCAATCGCTGGGCTTACGTCCATATCCTGACACACATGAGAATTAACAAACAAACACACACAAAAAGAAAAAAAGTGCCCGGAGAGACCTCGCACGGTCTCCTGCCTACGTACCTCATCTGGTATGAGGATCAGGGCGACGTAGTTCCCCTGAAAGGGAAAGAAATTCTAGCCAGAGACAAAGGGAAGACACACTACCAGGGAGCTGTTCTCGAGCCTAGTGTTATCATGCATCATTGCCCTATGTTATGGTTTCTACCTACTTGCACAACAGCAAGCTAATCCTATCCAGGAAAACAAGCATGCAAGCATCAACAAAACAAAACAAACATTTCAAGCAAATATTCACAAAGCACACACTATATCCAGTCATAAGTGGGCTCAAACAAAGGGTTCGACTGCCAAGGCAAGTCATCTGTACAAGGGTAGAGTTAGCTCTTAACCTTGCCATTGAGGGGCTAAGGTGAAGCTGATGAAAGTTGAGTGAAGATTAGACTCCACAGCTCTTGTCCCTGGCCAGGGAGAGCTTCAGACAAAGGAGCGTGGGTTCAGAAAGGAGGAACCCTTCTACGCTCAAGACTCTGACACAACTGTACAAAGTACAAGATCTTGGGTTTGTGTCCCAATGCATCAACACCACTTGTGTGAGCAGAGGAACGACTCAACAGAATAGTGGGAGATAGATTGCATATCTCTTTGATCCACCAATTGCCTTAATCAAGGTCTTTACCTGCTTGGCACAAAAAGTAAACAAGCACAAACATCGCCTCTTAAGGAGGACTTCAGACAGTTGCCTGGCTAAATAACAAGCCAGGTCTTCCAGACTACATGGAGACAAGAGAGTCTACCTCAATTGGTTGACACAACCAAGCAACAGCAAGCAAGTTCTCAAGGAACTGTAAGCAACTTAATGTACCTGAAATCAATCAAGTATCATCAGTACTCAGACAAACCAACAGTAAACAACAAATGTTAATCTGTACAGTCAAACACAAGTTAATGCACACAAGTGCAAGCCATGAGCTCAAACTCAAGCATCAAACCCTACAACACAAAGTCAATGTTAGTCTACAACATCAAACAAACTCAATTTACAACTTGCATTGTTCTCATTAAGGCATTTGCAGCTCAAACCTGAAACACAATTCCAAAGGTGAGAAACAAGACCACTAGGCCAAGCCTAGGGTCCAAAGGAGATGAAAAATCCAAAACAGCAAGTGAAAATTATCCAAAATCACATTCAAACAATTTAGAAACCAATGCAATTGGTCCCGTGCTCATATCAATCACCATTATCATTTCATGCACAAAATAGCACCAAACATGCAATTTGCAACTTCAAAAGACCAAACAGAAAGATCTCAATCAAATCCATATCAAAACAATTCAATTAATTCCACAAAAATTCAAGCCTAAACAGAACAAATCCAATGAATAGCATATCAAATTTCAGCTCATTTGGATCAAGGGAAGTAGGGCAATGAAATTCAAAAAGTTCAGACAAGTTCATACAAGCCAACACATGATATCAAAACAATCACCAACTTCCATAAATCATAAAACAGTGACACAACACGATAAATGAATGGGATCAACACCACAATGACCTATAATGTGTCTAGAATCACTCCCTCAAATTTCACATCCATCCAATTAAGCATGAGAATTTCACAAGCAAAATACAATCATGTATCACAAAATGAGCCAACAGAGGAGAAATTTCCAATCAATTAGAAAATGCCATCAAAAATTCCAGAGAAATTCACATGTTATCTCAACATACACATGATCATTCATGCAAAAGTTTGGCTCAATTCAAGGTTCCTAAGAAAGGCAAATAAAATCATGAAGTTCAACATGCTTGGTGTGACACAAATTGTCACACCTCTAATCAAAAATTCATATCTCAACAGCCAAGTATCCAAAAATTACAAACTCTACATCACAATCACCATCAATGTTTCTAGAATATGCACAAAAAATTTCATCCATTTCTTTGAAAGCATCATCATTTCATGAGAGATATGGCAAAGCAAGTACAAATGTGACACTATCAAGCAAACCCTAGGCATTTTAATTTTTTACACCTGCACAAAAATCACAAAAATCATGATTAAATTCTACACATTATAAGGAGCATGGTGAAAAAACCTCACTCAATTTGGATAAAAAATGAATCAGATATGATTTTTACAAGATCATGTAATCAAATGAAAATGGATTGCAAAAAGAAAAATGAAATAATATTAAGAATTAATGAATCAGTGGCATTGTTGTAATATTAAAGCACAAGCGCAAAACGACGTAGTATCAGTTAGATGTCATGGCGCGCTATGAATGGCTCATACTGGCGGTAAACACGAATTTGAACAAGGCAAGGGAAATTGAAGATCAAACACACATTCAAACGTGTTCTTCACTATGAACAACCAGAAAATTCTAGAAAATTGGCAAGAACTTTTTCTCACCAAACGCAACAATCCATATACCGTTAGAACCGTATCAACATGTACATCATGAATATATAATTTACTTGACCTAATTCTCAACACACAAAGCAAATCGAACGAGAAAAGTTTGCATATCAAAAGTTCAAAGCCAGATTTCTCTCACGATTCTCAACCAAATCAAAAACTATGAGCATCATGTTAATCTATGTTGAAAGCTCTACAAAATGCATATCATGATTCACACAATAGAGGAATTCGAAAAAATCACCTTATGATGAAGCAGTGATGAATCTTTGAGTTTCCTCGTGCAAAAGCCAAAAACAGATGATGATTATGGATAAGGAAGTTGAATGAAGCAAGTAGCTTAGCTTAAAACAGCTCCATGTGCAAGAACCATCAATTTGCCATTGTTGTGCTTGCTTGTGACAGTCCCAATTCTGGAAGCTTTGGCCACGAATTCCTCAAAACAGTTCCTCAATGAGTCTTGTGGAGCATGGATCCAAGAAGAATCAACACAATTGATGAAGAATTGATGAAGAAATGATCAAAAATGTGTGATGAAGTTTGAGAGAATTTGGAGGTTTTGGAGGGAAATTCAGTTACAAATCTTGGAATATGGAATTGTGATTATGATTCTGTTATGATTAGCAACTTATACTCACTCCTTAATCCATTTCCTTAATCCAAATTAGCAAATTGGCTTGATTAGCATAATTGCATTTTTAGTGAAAGTCCAAAAATGACCTTTCCAAATATTCAATGCAACAGTAAAATAACAGTTGGAACAAGTCACATTGGCCATTTGGAGAGTGTTGGAATTGGTCTTGCATTCAAAAACCATGTATTTTGAGATTTCACCTATTTTCCCACCAATTTCCAATTTGAACACTTGAAAAATGACTTTTTGCCTTGACCATTTTTGATGAATTGTGATCATACATCATGAAAGTACATGTGAAATGGGGTTTGCTCAAAGAAAGATCACCCAAATTGGACATTCCATGTGAAAGTTATGCCACTTTGATTTTAGGCATTTTTGGAAAATGAATGGACCATAACTTGTCAACCATACATGAGAAATTCATGTTCTTGGACTTTTTGGAAAGGTGAGAGCAAGATCTACAACTTTCATGTTGAACAAATTTTCATTTGAAGCTTTTTTGGACATGTAATTTTGTGGTGAAAAACTTTCCATTTTTGGAAACTTCCATTACAAGTCACTTTCTATTTTTGGAAATTTTTCTCCTGACTTTATTTTCTTCATTCTTGAGGTTTGAAATGTCAAATGAAACTTGTTTAGACATGAATGAAGTGTATCCAACTCTCTCCCACCTCCAAATCCATAAAATCAAGCACAGTTGACCACAGTTGACTTTTCTGATTGATAGATGAATTTGGCAATGCACTGATCAAGTTGAGCCTCAATCCTCTGATGAAATGGCTCAATGATGAAACCCTAGCCTCCATAAGCTCAATGTAATCATGTGAAGATCCCCATATCCAGTGTAGACCCCATCTCCATGCCATGCCCTGATTGGCCCAATGCAGATGATTAGGGTTGACCAGAGGTCAAAACCCTAATATCAAGGTATCTGATCATGAACTTGAATCTTCTGGATGATAAAAAAACCATGATGATGATGATGTATTATTTCAACCAAGATAAAGATCAATCTCCTTGAGAATCATAAAACCCTAATTTGTAGCCCAATCCTCAGATAGTTAATGATCAGTCCATTCCATCAATGAAACCCTAGCTTGCACATTAGCCCCTTCATCTTCTGCTCAAGACCTAGGAGGATGACTTGCACAATGTAACCACATGATATGCAATATGCAATGCCTAATGACCTAAGAAATTTTATGCAAATATGTTATGCTAGTCCCAAGAGAGGAGGACAAATTTTGAGGTGTTACAGTGGTATATTGCATGCTCTTTTCGACCAGACTCGTCATGTTGCCCCAGCACACCCTATGGAATTTTCTAACACGGTTAAATACATGATTAGAGGTCCTCCTTCAATTGGTGGCATCAGAATTGGAGGTTCATGGAGAGACTTCTTGATTTTGTCAAAAGCTTCTTGACATTCATCATTCCATATTGTCTCCTGATTTTTCCTCAGTAATTTTCTTGTCTACTTCAGTACCTAGATTTCATTTGACTCCTCATGCGGCTGTATAGTCTTTTCTCCTTGCAGTACTAGTCTGGCAAGTTCTCCAGGGACTTCACAATCTTCCTCACTCCTATCGTCGGTTTGGTAGATCGAATTTTCAAAGTCATAATGAACAGTAGCAGAGTTATTACCAACAGGATCCATAGTGGATATGGATCGGCAAATTGTTACGTGAGTGTGTGTAAGAATACATAGCTTTGTTTAAAAGATGATAGGAAAGATAAAGAGCGCAATATTTGAATGCAAAAAGTCCATTGATTCATTGAATGTGAATATGCTTATGAAAATGACAAAACCCTTGAAAAATTAGCTATTGTGCCCCGGGCTTAGACACAATGCTTTAAAATGCTAAAATAGCAATAACAATTACTCCTGACTAAAGGAAATCGGGATAGTGTCTTCAGCTTTCCAATCATTGAGTCTGTCACCAATTGTTGGGAAAATCCAGCTATCCAGGTCGCAATCGCTATCAACATCTTCTACAGCATCAACAGTCTCGTCATGATTAGGCAGAGGAGCAGGGATGACATTAGGAGCCCCCGGGGGATCAAATTCAAATTCTCCAGCGTCGATCATATCCTGAATCTTATTTTTCAACAACCAACAATCGTTTGTATCATGCCCGGGGCTATCGGAGTGATATGCACACCTGGCATTGGGATTATAACTAGGAGAAGTAGTGTTGGGTTTTGCAGGAGGATCTCTGAGGGTAATCAAATTTGCTTTTAGCATACCCTGCAGTGCTTGTGCTAAAGTCATATTGATCTTCGTAAACTGCCTTCTTCCCGGGTTAATGTGACTCACAGATTTCTTGTCCTTTTTCTTCTCGAGCAAGAGAGCCTTCAGTTCCTCCTGCCCCTTGGATAAGTTCAAGATCATCTCCTGGAGTTGAGCATTCTGAGCATGGAGATCTTTGACAGTTTGTTCGAGGTCCATTTTTCAGTTTGGAGGAAAACCGTGAGAACATTGATCCCTTTAGAGTACCTGTTATGCAATGTGATGTTATGCTATGCAATGTATGAAATGTTTCCAATGTTTAAAGTCCTTGAAATGGTTAGTACAATGCCATGATGTTATGATGTTATGTAAACAACAAGCACAAACAAGTCACACAATCATCATTCCTAAGTTTTAAGGCTTGCATGAGTTCCATAGGTAAGTACCCTCCCCACTGAAGTTTGGTTGGTTAAACCTGTCCTAGAATAGTAACCGGGTTCTAGAAGGATCTCCAATCATTGACCTTCCTTTAAGTCCACTTCAGTGCAACACCAAGTGGTTGACCGAAGCTTCCCTAAAGTCCAATCTCAAAGAGTGTAGTATCGAGTCTCAACCAACCCCAGTCGGAACCGAAGTCAGTTATCTCACTACTTTCTAATGGCTAGGATGAGTTAATTAGGGTTCTAAAGGTCTGATTAATGCTTTGATGACACCACGCGGAAGCCAAATTTTTCCTCAAGTAAACATGAGGAACATCAGGACATCCAAAGTGTCACATTAACCGTAGCCATCATTTTAACCATTCCAGTATACGCCGGATAATCGCGATGATCTTTTGCTACTTACCTAAGGTACACTAGATCCGGGTGTAGGATCTTTCACTCAAGCATAAGATACCCAAGCAATCCCTTGAAAGTAAATCAGACAATTTGAATAAGTGATCTTGTTTTTAAGGTAACCTCTCTTTTTAAGGTTCCCCAGCAGAGTCGCCAGTTCTGTCATACGGTGAACTGACTTTGTGTGTTTTGCTTTGGAAAGCAAATGTCGCGGATAGCAAGAGTCGCCACCGACTTTTCTTTCATCCAATAAGGAAAGGCAGAAAAGAACAGGAAAGACCTTAATTTAGATTTTGGGTTCGGGAGGTACATTATACAAAGGGAAGGTGTTAGCACCCTTTGTATCCATGGTTATCCATGGGCTCTTAATTGCTTGATCACTTATATTATTTTTTCTTGTCTGAAAAAGTGTTTGTGAATTGTTTAGGAAATGTTTTGAAAAAGAGAATTTAACTTTGTAATGATTCTCGTATGAATGTATACAAAGTGGTTATCTCGTTTAGTTTTGAAAATGGTTTAGAAAAATATAACTCAGTAATGATTCTAGTATGAATGTATACCAAGTGGTGATTTTCTAGTATTTGTGAAGTGTGAAAAGTATTTTTAAATTGTGAGTAAGCAATTAAGAGTTATACCTACCCAAGGTCTTGATGGGCATTTCCTATCCTCATGAGGGTAAAACTGTCCTTACTATTGAGAAGTAAGTAGTTTTATCCTTTGGATGTAAAAGGGTCATCGTAGGGTCATCGATTGGTCATTGAAGGCAACATTTGTAAGGATACCTTAGCATTCGAAGGGACTATCATCATTTAACCGTAGGCTATACCGAAGGGTCATCGAGGGACAAAATCATATATTCGAAGGCAACATCCGAGGGGCTATGATTTATTTTAGAGGGACATGATGATTTAATCGAAGGGTCTTTGCTAAGTGTATCCCCACATTCGTGGGACATGACCGCAATACCGTAATATCGTAGGGTAACAAAGAGAGGTCCAAGATCGCATATTTAAAGGCAAACTTTTACAATTAATTAGATAGCCGTAATCGATTAAGTAATTAGGTCCACATTAAAATCGATGAAATCAATACATTAAAATCAGCTAGATAATTTAGGATGTATCTCCACATTAAAATTAAGTAATTCATAATCCATCTCCATAAGGGTATCCCACACATGAAGTGGAATACCTAGCCGGCCGTTTCCTCGGGAATATGTAAGCCTTTACACAATTCAGCACACGGGTTAGAACATCGAGATAAAGTACAATTGAAAATTGCACCACAAAATAAATACAACAGTCATAAAGTCAGGCCAAATAATGCAGAATTATAATAAATCTTGATTAGATAAACATAAGGCAGAACAGAAAAGAAACAAAACAGCCACTGTCTCGTTCGCTTCTGCTTCGCCTAGCGAAGGCTTAGCGAGTGCTCGCTACAGGCTCGCTTAGCGATATGCTAGCGAGCTGCTACGGGTTTCGAGTTCGATAGCAGCATGATCTCCGGCACCCTGAACTTTATGGCATTTAATTACAGGAATAGCATGGACAAACATTCAGGATATTCAGGCATACTTAAATTCACATGTGAAATCAAATTACATATCCGAAAATTTAATCATGATGCATTATGTATGTAGAGATTACCGATTAAAAGTATAAAACAGTAGTGATGCGCAAACCTGTTTGTAACTGAGCTGCGATGTTGAAGGGACTGACCACTCTTGGTATCAGATGGAGTTGGGCGGAGGTAACTTCGGTACGGATGAGCGGCCTTTAGGGTTTCTTTACTCGGAATTCTCTGAGCTAGTCTCCAGGGTTTCTATGCCAGAGTTTTTGTCCGTCTTCGTCTGTCGTTCCTTCTCCGTTTTCCTTCCCCTTTTTCTGACTGAAGCTTGGCTATTTATAATGCTCTTGTTGTGACCTAATGGGCTCAGAATGAAGCCCAAAAATTCTGATATATCGCAAGCTTCGCTAGGCGAGCGTTGTAGCGAAGGGTTCGCTAGGCGAAGGATTTGCTCGCCTAGCGATCAGGCCATCTGTGACCTAATGGGCTCAGAATGAAGCCCAATAATTCTGGTATTCGCAAGCTTCGCTAGGCGAAGGAGTTGCTCGCCTAGCGAGCAAGCTAGTTTGGGTCTTTTTCTGGATTGGGTCTGTTGTGAGCTGGGCTTTTGTTCCTTTAAGGTCAATGCCTTGCAGAATAAGTTGGAGTGCTTCGAGAAATGTTTTGCAAGATTAATGGGCAAATTTTGGGGTATGACAGCTTCGCCCAGGCTCCAACTGGGGACCTTCAGTGTGTTAGACTGATGTGATAACCAACTACACCACGAAACCACCTATGTTTGATTGAAACATTTTAAATGGTTTTAATAAAAGTATTTGTAATTGTAATTTGATGATTAGTTGTTATTACATTTACATGTAGTTATAAAGATGTATGTTTTAATTGTTTGACTGATGAAAGTTTATTATTATATCAATTTTAATGATAGTTCATATGGTTTTAAGTAACACGACCTTTCGTGAAAGAGAATTAATTAATACATCGACTCATAATATGTGTCAGTTTTGAAAAAACAAAAATCTGTTTCAAATCATTTGTCCATTAAATATACCAAAGAAAAATTTATTATTATTTACCCCCCAAGGTTACCATTATTTTTTAAACCTTTCCCACATATGCATTCCTCTGACTACTATTATTAAAAATATATTATTAAATAATATTGATTTTATATTGGAAATCAACAAAACTAACTATTAATATAAGAAATGTGTCAATATCATTAAAGACAATTTTAAATTAGAATGATGAAGTAGTATATTTATATAAAATAGATTTCAGAAAAAAAAGAAAATAAGAATTAGGGGTTATGTTCAGAAAATAAGTAATAGATAATGTTGAGAATTTAAATGAATTCTAGTTAAGTAAAATAGTTAACAGTGAATTTAATCACATATTTAAATAGGAGTGTTGTGAGAGTCAATTATGGTATGAGACCTAATTATGGGTTGAGCACTTTTGGATTTTGCTACCTAATTCATTGTATATATAATAATAGTTAAAACTGAACCAAACAATAAATTGGTGTAGATAAGAGTGTAAGGTTTTAAGTTTTGGCTAGAGTCGAGCCAATGTCGAATCGGAAACAATTCATTTGACAATTTTAATTTAATATAAGATATATTTATTTGTTTTATTACCAAAGAAATAAAATTTCCATATTTTATACAAATATGGTAGTACTACACGAGTGAGTATTGAATTTGTAAATAAACACAAGGAATAAATTTGGTATTTGATCTTAAATTGTTTTTAATAGAAAGATAGTTCATAGGACTTAGTCATAATCTCTTAATTAACAATACGAAGATTTAGTTTGGAAAAAGAATTTTATGACACTTTAAACTACTACATAATCATAACACAAATAATTAACGATTTTTTTTAATGCGAACACCAAAAAAAAGGTAGTATGGGACTATCCATTAAATTACACTTCAACTATATTAAATTGAAAACAATATTCTATACTCCATTTACTCGGCCTCCACCAAAGATAACATAGATTTGTATTGTTTGGTAACTTATTCTCTTTTCAACAACTTCTATTCTTTTTCTTGCCTCCCACATTTGGCAATCACCCAGTTAAAGTATTTTATCCTTTACTTCCACACTCATCAAGATAAAAAGACGAGTCAGTCTCTCTATAAGACTTGAAAAGATGATTTATTCTATATACCAGACTATGAACCTTCTGAAACGCTGATTTTTTTCGATTTCAGCGGTTCAAAATCGATTTTTATGGTTTTGGTTTATAGGTTATTATGTTTAATTGGACATGACATTGTTCCGTTTTCTCTTCAATTAGTCATAGCGGCCTGTCTGGTACGGTTTTGATCACAATGTGTCTATAGTCTTCAAAGTGCTTAATCAACTTCGTTCTTCATCCTATTCATTTTTAAATAATATGTAATGTAGCTATATTCTCCCTTACGACATGTCTCTTTGGCTCATTGAAGAAAATAAATTTTATTTAGTTGATTCACAAAATTGTAAATTAACTTTTGAAATTAATGTTGATGCATTGTAAAATTTACAAAATTATAGTGGTAAGCATTAAAATTTAAATTAGAGTTAACACCATTTAGCTTCGCCCAGGCTCAAACTAGGGACCTTCAGTGTGTTTTACTGACATGATAACCAACTACACCATGAAACCACCTATGTTTCATTATAACATTTTAAACGGTTTTAATAAAAGTATTTGTAATTGTAATTTATTGATTAGTTGTTATTCCATTTACATGTAGTTATAAATGTGTATGTTTTAATTGTTTGACTGATGAAAATTTATTATTATATCAATTTTAATGAAAGTTCATATAGTTTTAAGTAACACGATCTTTCGTGAAAGAGAATTAATTAATACATCAGACTCATAATATGTGTCAGTTTTGAAAAAACAAAAATCTGTTTCAAATCATTTGTCCAATAAAAATACCAAAGAAAAATTTATTATTATTTCCCCCCCAAGGTTACCATTATTTTTTAAACCTTTACCCACATATGCATTCCTCTGACTACTATTATTAAAAATATATTATTAAATAATATTGATTTTATATTGGAAATCAACAAAACTAACTATTAATATAAGAAATGTGTCAATATCATTAAAGACAATTTTAAATTAGAATGATGGAGTAGTATATTTATATAAAATAGATTTCAGAAAAGAAAGAAAATAAGAATTAGGGGTTATGTTCAGAAAATAAGTAATAGATAATGTTGAGAATTTAAATGAATTCTAGTTAAGTAAAGTAGTTAACAGTAAATTTAATCACATATTTAAAAAGGAGTGTTGTGAGAGTCAATTATGGTATGAGACCTACTAATGGGATGAACACTTTTGGATTTTGCTACCTAATTCATTGTATATATATAACAATGGGTAAAGCTAACTTGTGCCCCAAGGGCACATGTTAAGAAACCCACAAATAGAAAATTTAATTTGAAAAAATAAATAAAATTATTAATTATAAATTTGTAATAAATTCAATATACAATTTCCAAGAATTTGTTTCTATATTTATCTCTTAACTTGTGCCCCAAGGGCACAAGTTAGCATTACCCTATAACAATAGTTAAAACTGAACCAAACAATAAATTGGTGTAGATAAGAGTGTAAGGTTTTAAGTTTTGGCTAGAGTAGAGCCAATGTTGAATCGAAAACAATTCATTTGACAATTTTAATTTAATATAAGATATATTTATTTGTTTTATTACCAAAGAAATAAAATTTCCATATTTTATACCAATATGGTAGTACTACACGAGTGAGTATTGAATTTGTAAATAAACATAAGGAATAAATTTGGTATTTGATCTTAAATTGTTTTTAATAGAAAGATTATTCATAGGACTTAGTCATAATCTCTTAATTCACAATACGAAGTTTTAGTTTGGAAAAAGAATTTTATGACACTTTAAACTACTACATAATCATAACACAAATAAATAACGATTTTTTGTAATGTGAACATAAAAAAAGGTAGTATGGGACTATCCATTAAATTCCACTTCAACTATAATAAATTGAAAACAATATTCTATACTCCATTTACTCGGCCTCCACCAAAGATAACATAGATTTGTATTGTTTGGTAACTTATTCTCTTTTCAACAACTTCTATTCTTTTTCTTGCCTCCCACATTTGGCAATCACCCAGTTAAAGTATTTTATCCTTTACTTCCACACTCATCAAGATAAAAAGACGAGTCAGTCTCTCTATAAGACTTGAAAAGATGATTTATTCTATATCCCAGACTATGAACCTTCTGAAACGCTGATTTTTTTCGATTTCAGCGGTTCGCAATCGATTTTTATGGTTTTTTTATAGGTTATTATGTTTAATTGGACATGACACTGTTCCGTTTTCTCTTCAACTAGTCATAGCGGCCTGTCTGGTACGGTTTTGATCGCAATGTGTCTATAGTCTTCAAAGTGCTTAATCAACTCCGTTCTTCATCCTAGTCATTTTTAAATAATATGTAATGTAGCTATAATCTCTCTTACGACATGTCTCTTTGGCTCATTGAAGAAAATAAATTTCATTTAGTTGATTCACAAAATTGTAAATTAACTTTTGAAATTAATGTTGATGCATTGTAAAATTTTCAAAAATATAGTTGTAAGCATTAAAATTTAAATTAGAGTTAACACCATTTGGCTTCGCCCAGGCTCCAACTGGGGACCTTCAGTGTGTTAGACTGACTTGATAACCAACTACACCACGAAACCACCTATGTTTGATTGAAACATTTTAAATGGTTTTAATAAAAGTATTTGTAATTGTAATTTGATGATTAGTTGTTATTCGATTTACATGTAGTTATAAATGTGTATGTTTTAATTGTTTGACTGATGAAAGTTTATTATTATATCAATTTTAATGATAGTTCATATGGTTTTAAGTAACACGACCTTTCGTGAAAGAGAATTAATTAATACATCAGACTCATAATATGTGTCAGTTTTGAAAAAACAAAAATCTGTTTCAAATCATTTGTCCACTAAAAATACGAAAGAAAAATTTATTATTATTTCCCCCCCAAGGTTACCATTATTTTTTAAACCTTTACCCACATATGCATTCCTGTGACTACTATTATTAAAAATATATTATTAAATAATATTGATTTTATATTGGAAATCAACCAATTTAACTATTAATATAAGAAATGTGTCAATATCATTAAAGACAATTTTAAATTAGAATGATGGAGTAGTATATTTATATAAAATAGATTTCAGAAAAGAAAGAAAATAAGAATTAGGGGTTATGTTCAAAAAAAAAGTAATAGATAATGTTGAGAATTTAAATGAATTCTAATTAAGTAAAGTAGTTAACAGTGAATTTAATCACATATTTAAATAGGAGTGTTGTGAGAGTCAATTATGGTATGAGACCTAATTATGGGTTGAACACTTTTGGATTTTGCTACCTAATTCATTGTATATAAAACAATAGTTAAAACTGAACCAAACAATAAATTGGTGTGGATAAGAGTGTAAGGTTTTAAGTTTTGGCTAGAGTCCAGCCAATGTCGAATCGGAAACAATTCATTTGATAATTTTAATTTAATATAAGATATATTTATTTGTTTTATTACCAAAGAAATAAAATTTCCATATTTTATACAAATATGGTAGTACTACACGAGTGAGTATTGAATTTGTAAATAAACACAAGGAATAAATTTGGTATTTGATCTTAAATTGTTTTTAATAGAAAGATTATTCATAGGACTTAGTCATAATCTCTTAATTCACAATACGAAGTTTTAGTTTGGAAAAAGAATTTTAGGACACTTTAAACTACTACATAATCATAACACAAATAAATAACGATTTTTTTAAATGTGAACATAAAAAAAAAGTAGTATGGGACTATCCATTAAATTCCACTTCAACTATAATAAATTGAAAACAATATTCTATACTCCATTTACTCGGCCCCCACCAAAGATAACATAGATTTGTATTGTTTGGTAACTTATTCTCTTTTCAACAACTTCTATTCTTTTTCTTGCCTCCCACATTTGGCAATCACCCAGTTAAAGTATTTTATCCTTTACTTCCACACTCATCAAGATAAAAAGACGAATCAGTCTCTCTATAAGACTTGAAAAGATGATTTATTCTATATACCAGACTATGAACCTTCTGAAACGCTGATTTTTTCGATTTCAGCGGTTCGGAATCGATTTTTATGGTTTTGTTTTATAGGTTATTATGTTTAATTGACATGACATTGTTCCTTTTGGGGACCTTCGGTGTGTTAGACTGATGTGATAACCATCTACACCACGAAACCACCTATGTTTCATTGAAACATTTTAAATGGTTTTAATAAAAGTATTTGTAATTGTAATTTATTGATTAGTTGTTATTCCATTTACATGTAGTTATAAATGTGTATGTTTTGATTGTTTGACTGATGAAAGTTTATTATTATACCAATTTTAGTGATAGTTCATATGGTTTTAAGTAACACGACCTTTCGTGAAAAAGAATTAATTAATCCATCAGACTCATAATATGTGTCAGTTTTGAAAAAAAAAAGTCTGTTTCAAATTATTTTTCCATTAAAAATACCAAAGTAAAATTTATTATTATTTCCCCCCCAAGGTTACCATTATTTTTTAAACCTTTACCCACATATGCATTCCTGTGACTACTATTATTAAAAATATATTATTAAATAATATTGATTTTATATTGGAAATCAACCAATTTAACTATTAATATAAGAAATGTGTCAATATCATTAAAGACAATTTTAAATTAGAATGATGGAGTAGTATATTTATATAAAATAGATTTCCGAAAAGAAAGAAAATAAGAATTAGGGGTTATGTTCAAAAAAAAAGTAATAGATAATGTTGAGAATTTAAATGAATTCTAATTAAGTAAAGTAGTTAACAGTGAATTTAATCACATATTTAAATAGGAGTGTTGTGAGAGTCAATTATGGTATGAGACCTAATTATGGGTTGAACACTTTTGGATTTTGCTACCTAATTCATTGTATATAAAACAATAGTTAAAACTGAACCAAACAATAAATTGGTGTGGATAAGAGTGTAAGGTTTTAAGTTTTGGCTAGAGTCCAGCCAATGTCGAATCGGAAACAATTCATTTGATAATTTTAATTTAATATAAGATATATTTATTTGTTTTATTACCAAAGAAATAAAATTTCCATATTTTATACAAATATGGTAGTACTACACGAGTGAGTATTGAATTTGTAAATAAACACAAGGAATAAATTTGGTATTTGATCTTAAATTGTTTTTAATAGAAAGATTATTCATAGGACTTAGTCATAATCTCTTAATTCACAATACGAAGTTTTAGTTTGGAAAAAGAATTTTAGGACACTTTAAACTACTACATAATCATAACACAAATAAATAACGATTTTTTTAAATGTGAACATAAAAAAAAAGTAGTATGGGACTATCCATTAAATTCCACTTCAACTATAATAAATTGAAAACAATATTCTATACTCCATTTACTCGGCCCCCACCAAAGATAACATAGATTTGTATTGTTTGGTAACTTATTCTCTTTTCAACAACTTCTATTCTTTTTCTTGCCTCCCACATTTGGCAATCACCCAGTTAAAGTATTTTATCCTTTAATTCCACACTCATCAAGATAAAAAGACGAGTCAGTCTCTCTATAAGACTTGAAAAGATGATTTATTCTATATACCAGACTATGAACCTTCTGAAATGCTGATTTTTTTCGATTTCAGCGGTTCGGAATCGATTTTTATGGTTTTGTTTTATAGGTTATTATGTTTAATTGGACATGACACTGTTCCTTTTGGGGACCTTCGGTGTGTTAGACTGATGTGATAACCATCTACACCACGAAACCACCTATGTTTCATTGAAACATTTTAAATGGTTTTTATAAAAGTATTTGTAATTGTAATTTATTGATTAGCTGTTATTCCATTTACATGTAGTTATAAATGTGTATGTTTTGATTGTTTGACAGATGAAAGTTTATTATTATACCAATTTTAATGATAGTTCATATGGTTTTAAGTAACACGACCTTTCGTGAAAAAGAATTAATTAATCCATCAGACTCATAATATGTGTGAGTTTTGAAAAAACAAAAATCTGTTTCAAATCATTTGTCCATTAAAAATACCAAAGAAAAATTTATTATTATTTCCCCCCCAAGGTTACCATTAATTTTTAAACCTTTACCCACATATGCATTCCAGTGACTACTATTATTAAAAATATATTATTAAATAATATTGATTTTATATTGGAAATCAACCAATTTAACTATTAATATAAGAAATGTGTCAATATCATTAAAGACAATTTTAAATTAGAATGATGGAGTAGTATATTTATATTAAATAGATTTCAGAAAAGAAAGAAAATAAGAATTAGGGGTTATGTTCAAAAAATAAGTAATAGATAATGTTGAGAATTTAAATGAATTCTAATTAAGTAAAGTAGTTAACAGTGAATTTAATCACATATTTAAATAGGAGTGTTGTGAGAGTCAATTATGGTATGAGACCTAATTATGGGTTGAACACTTTTGGATTTTGCTACCTAATTCATTGTATATATAACAATAGTTAAAACTGAACCAAACAATAAATTGGTGTAGATAAGAGTGTAAGGTTTTAAGTTTTGGCTAGAGTCCAGCCAATGTCGAATCGGAAACAATTCATTTGACAATTTTAATTTAATATAAGATATATTTATTTGTTTTATTACCAAAGAAATAAAATTTCCATATTTTATACAAATATGGTAGTACTACACGAGTGAGTATTGAATTTGTAAATAAACACAAGGAATAAATTTGGTATTTGATCTTAAATTGTTTTTAATAGAAAGATTATTCATAGGACTTAGTCATAATCTCTTAATTCACAATACGAAGTTTTAGTTTGGAAAAAGAGTTTTATGACACTTTAAACTACTACATAATCATAACACAAATAAATAACGATTTTTTTAAATGTGAACATAAAAAAAAGGTAGTATGGGACTATCCATTAAATTCCACTTCAACTATAATAAATTGAAAACAATATTCTATACTCCATTTACTCGGCCTCCACCAAAGATAACATAGATTTGTATTGTTTGGTAACTTATTCTCTTTTCAACAACTTCTATTCTTTTTCTTGCCTCCCACATTTGGCAATCACCCAGTTAAAGTATTTTATCCTTTAATTCCACACTCATCAAGATAAAAAGACGAGTCAGTCTCTCTATAAGACTTGAAAAGATGATTTATTCTATATACCAGACTATGAACCTTCTGAAATGCTGATTTTTTTCGATTTCAGCGGTTCGGAATCGATTTTTATGGTTTTGTTTTATAGGTTATTATGTTTAATTGGACATGACACTGTTCCTTTTGGGGACCTTCGGTGTGTTAGACTGATGTGATAACCATCTACACCACGAAACCACCTATGTTTCATTGAAACATTTTAAATGGTTTTTATAAAAGTATTTGTAATTGTAATTTATTGATTAGCTGTTATTCCATTTACATGTAGTTATAAATGTGTATGTTTTGATTGTTTGACTGATGAAAGTTTATTATTATACCAATTTTAATGATAGTTCATATGGTTTTAAGTAACACGACCTTTCGTGAAAAAGAATTAATTAATCCATCAGACTCATAATATGTGTGAGTTTTGAAAAAACAAAAATCTGTTTCAAATCATTTGTCCATTAAAAATACCAAAGAAAAATTTATTATTATTTCCCCCCCAAGGTTACCATTAATTTTTAAACCTTTACCCACATATGCATTCCAGTGACTACTATTATTAAAAATATATTATTAAATAATATTGATTTTATATTGGAAATCAACCAATTTAACTATTAATATAAGAAATGTGTCAATATCATTAAAGACAATTTTAAATTAGAATGATGGAGTAGTATATTTATATTAAATAGATTTCAGAAAAGAAAGAAAATAAGAATTAGGGGTTATGTTCAAAAAATAAGTAATAGATAATGTTGAGAATTTAAATGAATTCTAATTAAGTAAAGTAGTTAACAGTGAATTTAATCACATATTTAAATAGGAGTGTTGTGAGAGTCAATTATGGTATGAGACCTAATTATGGGTTGAACACTTTTGGATTTTGCTACCTAATTCATTGTATATATAACAATAGTTAAAACTGAACCAAACAATAAATTGGTGTAGATAAGAGTGTAAGGTTTTAAGTTTTGGCTAGAGTCCAGCCAATGTCGAATCGGAAACAATTCATTTGACAATTTTAATTTAATATAAGATATATTTATTTGTTTTATTACCAAAGAAATAAAATTTCCATATTTTATACAAATATGGTAGTACTACACGAGTGAGTATTGAATTTGTAAATAAACACAAGGAATAAATTTGGTATTTGATCTTAAATTGTTTTTAATAGAAAGATTATTCATAGGACTTAGTCATAATCTCTTAATTCACAATACGAAGTTTTAGTTTGGAAAAAGAGTTTTATGACACTTTAAACTACTACATAATCATAACACAAATAAATAACGATTTTTTTAAATGTGAACATAAAAAAAAGGTAGTATGGGACTATCCATTAAATTCCACTTCAACTATAATAAATTGAAAACAATATTCTATACTCCATTTACTCGGCCTCCACCAAAGATAACATAGATTTGTATTGTTTGGTAACTTATTCTCTTTTCAACAACTTCTATTCTTTTTCTTGCCTCCCACATTTGGCAATCACCCAGTTAAAGTATTTTATCCTTTACTTCCACACTCATCAAGATAAAAAGACGAGTCAGTCTCTCTATAAGACTTGAAAAGATGATTTATTCTATATACCAGACTATGAACCTTCTGAAACGCTGATTTTTTTCGATTTCAGCGGTTCGGAATCGATTTTTATGGTTTTGTTTTATAGGTTATTATGTTTAATTGGACATGACACTGTTCCTTTTGGGGACCTTCGGTGTGTTAGACTGATGTGATAACCATCTACACCACGAAACCACCTATGTTTCATTGAAACATTTTAAATGGTTTTAATAAAAGTATTTGTAATTGTAATTTATTGATTAGTTGTTATTCCATTTACATGTAGTTATAAATGTGTATGTTTTGATTGTTTGACTGATAAAAGTTTATTATTATACCAATTTTAATGATAGTTCATATGGTTTTAAGTAACACGACCTTTCATGAAAAAGAATTAATTAATCCATCAGACTCATAATATGTGTCAGTTTTGAAAAAACAAAAATCTGTTTCAAATCATTTATCCATTAAAAATACCAAAGAAAAATTTATTATTATTTCCCCCCAAGGTTACCATTAATTTTTAAACCTTTACCCACATATGCATTCCTCTGACTACTATTATTAAAAATATATTATTAAATAATATTGATTTTATATTGGAAATCAACAAAACTAACTATTAATATAAGAAATGTGTCAATATCATTAAAGACAATTTTAAATTAGAATGATGGAGTAGTATATTCATATAAAATAGATTTCAGAAAAGAAAGAAAATAAGAATTAGGGGTTATGTTCAAAAAATAAGTAATAGATAATGTTGAGAATTTAAATGAATTCTAGTTAAGTAAAGTAGTTAACAGTGAATTTAATCACATATTAAAATAGGAGTGTTGTGAGAGTCAATTATGGTATGAGACCTAATTATGGGTTGAACACTTTTGGATTTTGCTACCTAATTCATTGTATATATAACAATAGTTAAAACTGAACCAAACAATAAATTGGTGTAGATAAGAGTGTAAGGTTTTAAGTTTTGGCTAGAGTCCAGCCAATGTCGAATCGGAAACAATTCATTTGACAATTTTAATTTAATATAAGATATATTTATTTGTTTTATTACCAAAGAAATAAAATTTCCATATTTTATACAAATATGGTAGTACTACACGAGTGAGTATTGAATTTGTAAATAAACACAAGGAATAAATTTGGTATTTGATCTTAAATTGTTTTTAATAGAAAGATAGTTCATAGGACTTAGTCATAATCTCTTAATTCACAATACGAAGTTTTAGTTTGGAAAAAGAATTTTATGACACTTTAAACTACTACATAATCATAACACAAATAAATAACGATTTTTTTTAATGTGAACATAAAAAAAAAGGTAATATGGGACTATCCATTAAATTCCACTTCAACTATAATAAATTGAAAACAATATTCTATACTCCATTTACTCGGTCTCCACCAAAGATAACATAGATTTGTATTGTTTGGTAACTTATTCTCTTTTCAACAACTTCTATTCTTTTTCTTGCCTCCCACATTTGGCAATCACCCAGTTAAAGTATTTTATCCTTTACTTCCACACTCATCAAGATAAAAAGACGAGTCAGTCTCTCTATAAGACTTGAAAAGATGATTTATTCTATATCCCAGACTATGAACCTTCTGAAACGCTGATTTTTTTCGATTTCAGCGGTTCGCAATCGAGTTTTATGGTTTTGTTTTATAGGTTATGATGTTTAATTGGACATGACACTGTTCCGTTTTCTCTTCAACTAGTCATAGCGGCCTGTCTGGTACGGTTTTGATCGCAATGTGTCTATAGTCTTCAAAGTGCTTAATCAAATTCGTTCTTCGTCCTAGTCATTTTTAAATAATATGTAATGTAGCTATATTCTCTCTTACGACATGTCTCTTTGGCTCATTCAATAAATAAATATTTTATTTGGTTGATTCACAAAATTGTAAATTAACTTTTGAAATTAATGTTGATGCATTGTAAAATTTACAAAAATATAGTGGTAAGCATTAAAATTTAAATTAGAGTTAACACCATTTCTTACGACATTTCTCTTCATATGGTTTTAAGTAACACGACCTTTCATGAAAAAGAATTAATTAATCCATCAGACTCATAATATGTGTCAGTTTTGAAAAAACAAAAATCTGTTTCAAATCATTTGTCCATTAAAAATACCAATGAAAAATTTATTATTATTTCCCCCCACCCCCCAAGGTTACCATTAATTTTTAAACCTTTACCCACATATGCATTCCTCTGACTACTATTATTAAAAATATATTATTAAATAATATTGATTTTATATTGGAAATCAACAAAACTAACTATTAATATAAGAAATGTGTCAATATCATTAAAGACAATTTTAAATTAGAATGATGGAGTAGTATATTTATATAAAATAGATTTCAGAAAAGAAAGAAAATAAGAATTAGGGGTTATGTTCAGAAAATAAGTAATAGATAATGTTGAGAATTTAAATGAATTCTAGTTAAGTAAAGTAGTTAACAGTGAATTTAATCACATATTAAAATAGGAGTGTTGTGAGAGTCAATTATGGTATGAGACCTAATTATGGGTTGAACACTTTTGGATTTTGCTACCTAATTCATTGTATATATAACAATAGTTAAAACTGAACCAAACAATAAATTGGTGTAGATAAGAGTGTAAGGTTTTAAGTTTTGGCTAGAGTTCAGCCAATGTCGAATCGGAAACAATTCATTTGACAATTTTAATTTAATATAAGATATATTTATTTGTTTTATTACCAAAGAAATAAAATTTCCATATTTTATACAAATATGGTAGTACTACACGAGTGAGTATTGAATTTGTAAATAAACACAAGGAATAAATTTGGTATTTGATCTTAAATTGTTTTTAATAGAAAGATAGTTCATAGGACTTAGTCATAATCTCTTAATTCACAATACGAAGTTTTAGTTTGGAAAAAGAATTTTATGACACTTTAAACTACTACATAATCATAACACAAATAAATAACGATTTTTTTTAATGTGAACATAAAAAAAAAGGTAGTATGGGACTATCCATTAAATTCCACTTCAACTATAATAAATTGAAAACAATATTCTATACTCCATTTACTCGGTCTCCACCAAAGAGAACTTAGATTTGTATTGTTTGGTAACTTATTCTCTTTTCAACAACTTCTATTCTTTTTCTTGCCTCCCACATTTGGCAATCACCCAGTTAAAGTATTTTATCCTTTACTTCCACACTCATCAAGATAAAAAGACGAGTCAGTCTCTCTATAAGACTTGAAAAGATGATTTATTCTATATCCCAAACTATGAACCTTCTGAAACGCTGATTTTTTTCGATTTCAGCGGTTCGCAATCGATTTTTATGGTTTTGTTTTATAGGTTATTATGTTTAATTGGACATGACACTGTTCCGTTTTCTCTTCAACTAGTCATAACGGCCTGTCTGGTACGGTTTTGATCGCAATGTGTCTATAGTCTTCAAAGTGCTTAATCAAATTCGTTCTTCGTCCTAGTCATTTTTAAATAATATGTAATGTAGCTATATTCTCTCTTACGACATGTCTCTTTGGCTCATTGTAATATCCCATATTCCCTTAAATGCTCAATTAGTTGTCAGTTGAGACCTATTGAATTCCTATGTATTATATCTTTGGTTAGTTGTAACAATTGAAGCTCCTATGTGCTCTAAATGTTGTCAATTGGGACCAATAGAGTAACCGGTGAACTCTGAAGAGATAAATTATTAATAAAGAGACGGACCAATATTAATAATTACAAGAGAGAACATTTTTGGTAACATTAATAATTGGTCAATTGGTACTGGAAGACAAAATATCAATTGGTAAAGTTTGTTACTATCTAATATTATAATATATATATATATATATATATATATATATATATATATATATATATATATATATATATTTGTGTGGTGGTAAAAGAAAGGAAAAAGAAGAAAGGAAAAAGATAAGAAGAAGTAGGTAAGGGAGGAAGAGAGATATCAGAAAGAAAAGAAAGAGAAGAAGGGAAAAGAAGAGAAAGAGAAAGAAAGAGGAAAAGAGAAGGAGAAAGAAAGAAGAAAAGAGAAAGAGGAAGAAGAGGAAGGAAGAAGATCATGTTCATCAACACCATCACCTCATCTTAATCATCACCAACTTCATCTTCTTCTTCTACTAGGTGAGTTCTTAGTTTAGTGATAGCTTTGGGGATAAATTTCATGAAATTGGGAGTTAGGAATTTATGATATATACTATGTTTGTTAAATTGATGATTAATATATGAACTTCTTGGTGGTGTCTTGCAACTCTATGGTTGTTAATCCTTAATACATGATGTTGGTGCATGTTTAATGTAAGGAAAATAAAAGTGGGGTTACTGAGAATTAATGGAAATTGGAAATTTCCCCTTTTTACACTGTTAACCGGTTAACGCGTAGCAAAACTCACTTTCTGGGCTGTTTCGTGAGTGGTTAACCGGTTAACGGTTTAGGTTAACCGGTTACATGCCTTACCACTAGGCTAGAGAGGTTGTTGTTGAATACTTATGCAATGAATAAATATTAATCTAAATCTTGATTAAGATAGATTAATGAATTAATTGAGCATTATAACTCCGTTTTGGATGCGGACGGATGCATTAGTAAGATAATGAAAAAGGCTATTATTATAATATCATATTATAGTAAATTATGTGTCTTACAAATTAAATAAATTATATTTATGATGGGTGTTAAACATGGTTGATATGGTTGATTGTGAAATAACACGACTAAAGATAACGTAAAGGACTATTATTATTGTTCCATGTTATAAAATAGGATGTGATTTATAAATGCCATGAATTTTATCATGATGAAAATTAAATATTGTTGTTATGTGAAAGGTGAAGTAACATGATTAAAACTCTACAAAGATGAGTGAGGAAACCTAGGAGAATGACGTGATTAATAACTTAGAAATATGATCTAGGTTATGGAACATGTGTGATATGTATGAGAATACGGTATTCATTCGTACGACGCTTATGTGAGGTCGTGGACGAATTGTTGCCATGACTGAGAATGAGATGCATTGTATGGAACATGCCATGTTATTATTTGTGTATTGTGGTGAATGAAGTCACCTGTGATTAATGAATTCTGTTATGGTTCATGGAACCAATGATTTTGTGGAACCGAACTTTGTTATGGTTCATGGAACCAATGATTATGGAACCGATCATGTATTCAGAATGTTGGTTTTTCTGTGGTGGTACACATCTCTTGTGGTATGCTTAGATGAGTAAGCATTGGGATGTGGGACCAATGATTCGAGCCTCAATTGGGTTTGAGCCCCAACCATGGCGGACATGGGGGAAAGGTGGACACCTATGTGGGTTAGAGTCCCATACGGTGAAAGATACCCTAGGTGGGTTAGAGTCCCATACGGGTGATGGTTCTTAAAAGTGGGTTAGATTCCCATAGGGGAACCTGATATCCACCGCGAAAGTCGAATCATACGAACATGCGTGAACCAAGCCTTGGCCTAGACGTAGGTCCGGTTGGGGATCGATGTTGCGTGAATCTGAATAATGATCGTGGTTGAGTTATGAGAACTCAGGTGCATGTTGCCATACAATTGCAAGATAGTTTCCCCATCGCTCAAGTCTTCGTTCCCTTGTTGACTTGAGTTGGATATGAGTTGAACATTGATTAGAACCCTATAGAGCCGAGTGGACCCATAGGATAGGAGAACTCGCTGAGATTATTATCTCATCCCATCATTGTTGTTATTTTTTTCAGGTATTCTTTACAGGTTGGATCTAAGAGAAACTGTTATGGATGTTTCAAGGGTTGCTGTTCATTATGATCTTCCGCTGTGGAGTTGTGTGCAATGAAGATATTGTACATAGTTCTTAGATTTTTATTGTTTAGGCATTATTGTATAACATGTTCCATTGATGTTTTAGTTTGGACATGTATATATATTGATGCCATTAGGCACTTATGTTGTGACAGTACCAAGATTTAACACTTGTATGATATTATTCTAGATATATATTATACGGGTTGCTACAGTTGGTATCAGAGCAGGTCGATTCTCGACCTAGCCTTGAAACATCATAAGTAAATCTATTCTTGCCTCATATGTGTGTTTAGCCAACATGATTCTTAATATCACTGCATATAGTATTGGGCCTGATCAACCTAATGCTATGTGCATGGTAGGTAGGATCATGGTTGAGCGACCACGAGGACTCCGAAGTGTGGGTTGAACTTGCGCTTTGAGAATAGGCTCAAGCCAAGAGTTAGAAAGTAAGGAGAACTAGATGGCCCTGTTGAAGTTTCAGAGGAGTTGTGATTTGGGTATTATGGAATTGAAGAGTAGTGTATCATTCAAGCGATTCTGCAGTGATAATGGAGTTGAGAAATTGAGGATCTCTATTGGATGAATTGTCAGAATTTTGAGGAATGAGTGAATTTTCTAGTGGAATAAGATACACTCACTAATATGGAATAAGCATAGTGAGTGATTCTGTATGGTAAAGGAGGAAGGATGGTTATGTTACGCATATGTCATAAGGTCTGGAAGTGAGGTAGCATATTAGTGTTTCAGTTTCTAAGGACACTAAAATATTTTAGAAGAACGAGAGTACTTAATGGAATATATATTTGGAATGGTACCTTGCAAGTAGTTAAAGACTTGAGAGATAAGGACGTTCAGTTTGGTTGGGGGCCTAAGGTAGTGGTGAAGTCTAAGGAGAGACTCGAGGACATGGTTGTTTGTTCCAAGTGAAACATGTATGGACCAAACGGAAGCTAGAAGATAAACCAAGTATATCCAGTCTTAGAAGGGAGATCGGGTTCAAGATAGCTAGTCAGAGGTTTAGTGTTAGTGAGCAACTTTAATGGAATGATGAGTTACCTAAGGATCAATTATAAGAGTTTGTGTTGGAGAGAGATAGCGCACATTATATAGTAATGGAAGCTCCAGTGGGTTTTGGTTGTATGAGAACTGGTTGAGGATAAGAGCAATTAAGTTGGATTTAAGGACTTCTAGTAAAATGGTTTTGTAATTGGAACTGGGAGAATTACCATGGGAAGACAAGTGAACACCGAGTGTGGAAGTAATGTGGATGTTGCAATACAACTGTTATAATGGGGCACATTTTAGATAGAGGCACAATGGGACCATTAAGATTCATTAAGACAAAGTTATGGGCGTGTAGTTGATGATTGTTCACATCGAGGATTTCTAGAGTATGTAGTGTGTGACACCCGAGGTCGGAGAGGCCGAAGAGTGGTTACATGTAACATCCGAGGGCGATGGAGTGGTTGTCGATGCATGATGCATGACAATGAGACACTCCTAGCAGCTTCTAAGAGAAAAACCGAATTCACATCGGAATGAGAGGGGTCCTGAGGCTGTGCAGGTATGAGACTACATGGTTGAAAGAAGGCTTATAAGGATTAATTGGTACTACCTATATCAATAAGATGCATCTTCTTTTCGGTATCCTAACCAATAAGAACTCCATAGTTAAGCGTGCTTGACTTGGAGTAGTATTGGGATGGGTGACCTTCTGGGAAGTTTCCTGGAAAGCGTGCGAGTGAGGACAAAACATGTTGAAAAAGGCCCGTGTTGATTTGTGGGGTTAGTTGATAATCCTGAAAGCAGTCTGGGGTGTTACATAGTGGAATAGAGGAAGTTAAACCTTGGTGTTAAGAGAAGTCTGTGATAGCAGTATTATGGTCACAAGTAAGTGTAATGGATTCCTTATCTTGAGATGGATGTAAAGTAACATACATTTTGTTGAGCAATGAGTCTTGTATTCTAAGAAGTTGAGTTGATGATAGACAATGAAGATAAGATAAGCTGGAGCATATGGACTAAGTGTAGGATTTGAAATATGTTATGATGTAAGAGCTTATTGGGAGACAATGAGGATTATTCGTGGGAAGTTATAGAGACAAGTAACCCTTGTATGATGAAGGGTGTGGTAGGTATTGGTTTAGAAAAAAATCCAGTCATAAGTGTGTGGCAATGTTAAGGTTCACCTTAAGTTCATTTTATTTCGATTGCAAGAGTAATATTGGCTTATTGGAAGTCTGGTTGTTATTTATCTTCTTGAGAAGTATTTGGTTGGTTGGTTAGTCGTGGAGTATAAACGTTCACACCGTGTTGGAGCTAAGGATGTCCTAAATGTCATAAGTGTACCGTTGTGGATGTACAAATTGAGGATAAAGTTACAAGTCCCCACAAGTCAGATTAGTAGTTTTGAAATTGGGATTTCTGAAGGTGTAGTGCATAGTGTGTCATCTGAGGAGATACCATGGAAGTCAGACGTGTGGGAAAACCAACTTGGTAGACCATACTCAGTTTAAGTGAGTATGGGAAGTACCACTATTATGATTATGAATAACTATAAGGAACAGATTTGGAAGAGATCTACTAAGTGGTGATCTAGAAGAGATTAGCTAGGTATGTGGTATAGATATTGATAAGGTGTGAAGTGGTTGGTCATGGTATGAAATTGATTGATTCATTTGGATTCATAGCCTTAGATGTAGACTCCCTGAGAGTGGTAATGGATGTGTACGATGATACCTTACCGTATTGGAAGGATTCATGAGCTATACTTCCAAGAAGGAACGAGAAACAGTTATTCATGAAGTTAAACATGTAACTCGGATGGTATGTTAGTAAGAGCATGAGCTAAGATCATGGAAGACGAGACAAGATGATTGAGATGAATGATTTGGGATACAAAGTGAAATGTTGTCTCTAGATGTGTATGGAATATTTTGTGTGACTCTATGAGGTGTATGGACACTCATAGTTATGTTCTAGATTGCTTAAGTTCCTTAGAAGTGGTGTTTTGTTGATGAATTAAAGTTCCTTGATGATGTTATGTTGTTTTGGTCGAGATCATGTGTCGGGAGAAATATTGAATGAATCAAAACCCTATAAGAGGATTGATATGGAATATAGTAACCAGAACCGGATGTTGTCAAACTAATTTGGTTTAGCTGCACCAAACACATGATGAATTTGGATGTTCTATGTTTTTATGGTTGTAGTAATGTAACTCCTGGATACCTATCTTTTGAAGAGTGTTGGTTTTATTCTACACTTTTGTGAGTCACCAAGGAAGTTATTCTACTAATGGAAGTCGGTAAGGTTCTAGTACCATTTTGGACAATAGACACCCTGAAAGGTAAGTGTGTTTCTTTGTGGATTGTTATCTAAACAGTAGTGCCTAGGAATCCTAAGTGTTCCACTATTAGAATCAGAGTATCACAATGGAAGGTGATGGATGAAAGAGATCAATCAAGTCTATGGGGATCAAGGGGATAGTTACTCATAAGAATGAGAGTAAGATAATCTCGTGCTAATGGTTCTATCTTATTGGAGTAGTACGAGAGAAGGGAAACGATTGAAGTAGAGGCTTGCAGCATGTAGCATTATGTCAGGTGAAGTTTATAGGATTATCGAAAAATGGATTACAAAGTTGTCACACTTGTTGAAGGAATGATAAGAGAAGAGTAGTCAATATTGTATGTGGTTAAGGAATCAATAAATTTTCTTATGAAGAATTATTGAGTATTGATTAACCAAGTCCAGATAAGATGCTGTAATTATGTTTTGTGTAAATTAGTACAAGGAAGGGAAGTCATGGTTTCCGGGAAGAAAGTGACCCACTGAGGTTGAGCGGTATATAGGAGGAATTAAGTGAGAGCAAGTTTAATTGTTAATCCAACATCAGAATGAGATTGTGATGGAAATCAAGAAGTTTCGGGAGTTCATGAAAGAGGGAAAAATTGTTAGCAAAGACAAGTTAGAAGAATGAGTATGTCCGAGACTTGAAATTGAAGAGAAGTCAAGTGTTGGTCTAAGATGTTGATGCAAGGTTTGTTGGTTTGCTTAGTGAAGGAAATTCGGGGGCGAATTTCAATTTAAGGGGGGGAGAATGTAATATCCCATATTCCCTTAAATGCTCAATTAGTTGTCAGTTGAGACCTATTGAATTCCTATGTATTATATCTTTGGTTAGTTGTAACAATTGAAGCTCCTATGTGCTCTAAATGTTGTCAATTGGGACCAATAGAGTAACCGGTGAACTCTGAAGAGATAAATTATTAATAAAGAGACGGACCAATATTAATAATTACAAGAGAGAACATTTTTGGTAACATTAATAATTGGTCAATTGGTACTGGAAGACAAAATATCAATTGGGATATTTTGTTACTACCTAATATTATAATATATATATATATATATATATATATATATATATATATATATATATATATATATATATATATATATATATATATATATTTGTGTGGTGGTAAAAGAAAGGAAAAAGAAGAAAGGAAAAAGATAAGAAGAAGTAGGTAAGGGAGGAAGAGAGATATCAGAAAGAAAAGAAAGAGAAGAAGGGAAAAGAAGAGAAAGAGAAAGAAAGAGGAAAAGAGAAGGAGAAAGAAAGAAGAAAAGAGAAAGAGGAAGAAGAGGAAGGAAGAAGATCATGTTCATCAACACCATCACCTCATCTTAATCATCACCAACTTCATCTTCTTCTTCTACTAGGTGAGTTCTTAGTTTAGTTATAGCTTTGGGGATAAATTTCATGAAATTGGGAGTTAGGAATTTATGATATATACTATGTTTGTTAAATTGATGATTAATATATGAACTTCTTGGTGGTGTCTTGCGCTGTTAATCCTTAATACATGATGTTGGTGCATGTTTAATGTAAGGAAAATAAAAGTGGAGTTATTTAAGGAAAGAGGTTACTGAGAATTAATGGAAATTGGAAATTTCCCCTTTTTACACTGTTAACCGGTTAACGCGTAGCAAAACTCACTTTCTGGGCTGTTTCGTGAGTGGTTAACCGGTTAACACTGAAACAGAATTAAATCTTCTGTTTGTGCAGAATTTGTCACTAGTGGGGTTCGAACCCAGGACCTCCTTGAAACTGTACATGCCTTACCACTAGGCTAGAGAGGTTGTTGTTGAATACTTATGCAATGAATAAATATTAATCTAAATCTTGATTAAGATAGATTAATGAATTAATTGAGCATTATAACTCCGTTTTGGATGCGGACGGATGCATTAGTAAGATAATGAAAAAGGCTATTATTATAATATCATATTATAGTAAATTATGTGTCTTACAAATTAAATAAATTATATTTATGATGGGTGTTAAACATGGTTGATATGGTTGATTGTGAAATAACACGACTAAAGATAACGTAAAGGACTATTATTATTGTTCCATGTTATAAAATAGGATGTGATTTATAAATGCCATGAATTTTATCATGATGGAAATTAAATATTGTTGTTATGTGAAAGGTGAAGTAACATGATTAAAACTCTACAAAGATGAGTGAGGAAACCTAGGAGAATGACGTGATTAATAACTTAGAAATATGATCTAGGTTATGGAACATGTGTGATATGTATGAGAATACGGTATTCATTCGTACGACGCTTATGTGAGGTCGTGGACGAATTGTTGCCATGACTGAGAATGAGATGCATTGTATGGAACATGCCATGTTATTATTTGTGTATTGTGGTGAATGAAGTCACCTGTGATTAATGAATTCTGTTATGGTTCATGGAACCAATGATTTTGTGGAACCGAACTTTGTTATGGTTCATGGAACCAATGATTATGGAACCGATCATGTATTCAGAATGTTGGTTTTTCTGTGGTGGTACACATCTCTTGTGGTATGCTTAGATGAGTAAGCATTGGGATGTGGGACCAATGATTCGAGCCTCAATTGGGTTTGAGCCCCAACCATGGCGGACATGGGGGAAAGGTGGACACCTATGTGGGTTAGAGTCCCATACGGTGAAAGATACCCTAGGTGGGTTAGAGTCCCATACGGGTGATGGTTCTTAAAAGTGGGTTAGATTCCCATAGGGGAACCTGATATCCACCGCGAAAGTCGAATCATACGAACATGCGTGAACCAAGCCTTGGCCTAGACGTAGGTCCGGTTGGGGATCGATGTTGCGTGAATCTGAATAATGATCGTGGTTGAGTTATGAGAACTCAGGTGCATGTTGCCATACAATTGCAAGATAGTTTCCCCATCGCTCAAGTCTTCGTTCCCTTGTTGACTTGAGTTGGATATGAGTTGAACATTGATTAGAACCCTATAGAGCCGAGTGGACCCATAGGATAGGAGAACTCGCTGAGATTATTATCTCATCCCATCATTGTTGTTATTTTTTTCAGGTATTCTTTACAGGTTGGATCTAAGAGAAACTGTTATGGATGTTTCAAGGGTTGCTGTTCATTATGATCTTCCGCTGTGGAGTTGTGTGCAATGAAGATATTGTACATAGTTCTTAGATTTTTATTGTTTAGGCATTATTGTATAACATGTTCCATTGATGTTTTAGTTTGGACATGTATATATATTGAAGCCATTAGGCACTTATGTTGTGACAGTACCAAGATTTAACACTTGTATGATATTATTCTAGATATATATTATACGGGTTGCTACACTCATTCAAGAAAATAAAATTTATTTAGTTGATTCACAAAATTGTAAATTAACTTTTGAAATTAATGTTGATGCATTCTAAAATTTACAAAAATATAGTGGTAAGCATTAAAATTTAAATAAGAGTTAACACCTTTTGGCTTCGCCCAAGCTTGAACTGGGGACCTTCAGTGTGTTAGACTGACTTGATATCCAACTACACCACGAAACCACCTATGTTTCATTGAAACATTTTAAATGGTTTTAATAAAAGTATTTGTAATTGTATTTTATTGATTAGTTGTTATTCCATTTACATGTAGTTATAAATGTGAATGTTTCAATTGTTTGACTGATGAAAGTTTATTATTATATCAATTTTAATGATAGTTCATATGGTTTTAAGTAACACGACCTTTCGTGAAAAAGAATTAATTAATCCATCAGACTCATAATATGTGTCAGTTTTTAAAAAACAAAAATCTGTTTCAAATCATTTGTCCATTAAAAATACCAAAGAAAAATTTATTATTATTTCCCCCCTCAAGGTTACCATTATTTTTTAAACCTTTACCCACATATGCATTCCTCTGACTACTATTATTAAAAATATATTATTAAATAATATTGATTTTATATTGGAAATCAACAAAACTAACTGTTAATATAAGAAATGTGTCAATATCATTAAAGAGAATTTTAAATTAGAATGATGGAGTAGTATATTTATATAAAATAGATTTCAGAAAAGAAAGAAAATAAGAATTAGGGGTTATGTTCAGAAAATAAGTAATAGATAATGTTGAGAATTTAAATGAATTCTAGTTAAGTAAAGTAGTTAAAAGTGAATTTAATCACATATTTAAATAGGAGTGTTGTGAGAGTCAATTATGGTATGAGACCTAATTATGGGTTGAACACTTTTGGATTTTGCTACCTAATTCATTGTATATATAACAATAGTTAAAACTGAACCAAACAATAAATTGGTGTAGATAAGAGTGTAAGGTTTTAAGTTTTGGCTAGAGTCCAGCCAATGTCGAATCGGAAACAATTCATTTGACAATTTTAATTTAATATAAGATATATTTATTTGTTTTACTACCTGTAGCACCTCAAATTTGCACCTATCATTGTACATACATTTTCATTATTAGGTCATTAACATTTAACATAGTCCACTGCATAGCATTGCATTGTCCTTTTGCCCAAGTGCAAGATCATCAGACAGATTAGGTCAAACTGGTCAGGAGATCAGTCAATCAAGCAAGCAAGTACAATTTCCAAGGAGACAAGGCCCTAGGGTTGGTCCAACAGGTTCACATGACTTGGGGATCCATTTGAAGTGTTTTGGTCAAGGGTTGGATGTTCAGAAGTCATCAGTCAATGCACAGTCAGTCAGAAACCCTAAAAAGTCAAACTTGGTCAACTGTGTCTGATTTTATGGTTTTGATGGTGGGATTTGGTTTGAGAGAGCTTATTCATGTCCAAATAGGCCTCATATATCATGTCAAACATCATCATGGAAGAATTTGAAGCCAGACAAGAAATTTCCAAAAATAGAAAGTTGACCTGTAATTGGAATTTGCCAAAAATGGAAAGTCTTGATCCTCAAACTTACATCATGATACAAGCTTCAAATGAATTTTTGCCTAACATGAAAGTTGAAGATCTTGTTCTCCCATTTCCAAAAAGTCCAAGAACACTCAATTCCCATGTATGGTTGGCAAGTTATGATCAAGTCATTGTCAAGAATTTTTGAACTTCAAAAGGCCATATCTCTCAAACCATTTGGCCAAATTGGGTGGGGTTTTTTGCTACAAGTCACATTTGATGCCATCTTTCCAAATATGTCATCACCATTCACCAAAACATCACCAATCAAAATGGCATTTTTTGGAGTGGCATGGATTAATTTAAGAGAGGTAAAAAAATGGACTTTTAAAATAAACATTTCCAATGACTTTTACCACTTGGAATGTTTCAGAAATGATATTTAGACTTTGTCCAAAGCCCAATTTCGTGCACTTTCATGCACCTCCATGCAAATTGGTGAATTTTTAGCAAATGACCCAAAACACTTTCTTTTTAAGCCCAAAGTCACTTACCATGGTTAAGCTTCATTAATCAGAGTATATATAACTCATTTTTCTGACTGAGAAACCCTAGCAGCAGCCACACTTGACAAATTGGAGATCAAAAGTTCTTTGCTCTAAAAAATCCTCTCTCATTTCTTTCCAAATTTTTCCCAAATTTCTTCAAGTGTTTGGTTCATTCGTGCTCTGCTCATCATCAATCCTCATCACTGAGCAAAACTTGAGCTATAATTCCAGGGAAATCATGCTGCTACAAACAGTATCAGGCAAGCATTCTCCAATGGTGAAAATTGAAAGTTGCTGAAACGAGCTTAACTAAGTGTCCAAAACTTTTCCATTCACTCACTTAAGGATGCTAGACCACGATTGGAAGCGTTTCTGGGCTTGAAGCACACGAAATCACAACCTGCTCATCAAGAGGTGAAATTTCGATTCTCCCTTTTCTTAAATCTATCATGATACACTTGTAGGTCTTTCTCTTGTGATGATTCTGAGCTAAACATTGTTTGATTTCGTGCCAAAATGAGAGAGAACGAGGGTTTTGAAGTTTTATGTTCATAACAAGATTTGATCGATTCTTGATGTTGTTGTTGTTTTTAGACAAATTGCATATTGATTCGTGTTAAGTGTTGGTGGATCTTCATGAATGTGTGTTTAATTTGTGTTTTTGGGATTATTGGATTTTCTGGAATTTTTCGTGCATGAAGATCATGAAGATCTTCATGCTGTTCATGAAACTGCATATTTACCTGCGGATTTTCTTGCAGCATTCATAGCATTAGCTGCGTATTTTCCTGCGGATTCTGGGCATTTCCTACGGATTATGGTTGCATGGCACTAGGGTTAGAAGCGCGTGTTCCATTTATTTACCGTTTTGCCACTCCAGCCTAATTATTTAATTATTTCATTTTAATTCTTCAATAATTATTTCATTTGTTGCCCAATCTTACAAAATCCATAAGTCCATCATTTGTGATCCAAAATTAATGAGATTTTTTGCTAATTGTTCATCATGATCTCTAGTTAATTATCATATTTTTTCCAGAATTTTTGGATGAGTGGATTTTTATTGGTGCTAGGGTTTTGTTCATGTGACCATTTTTTGTACCCTTTGCCAAAACATTTGTGAAATGATGATGCTTTGTCCAATGACTTTGAAATTTTTTGTGCTTAAACTAGACACATTAATGGTGATTTTGGTATAGAGTTTGTGAATTTCTCATCTCTGGTTTGGGAGTTATGATTTTTTGAGTTAAGGTGTGACAATTTGTGTCACACCATTGATGTGCAACTTGATGATTTTCAATACCATTCCTCTTGACCTCAAAATGCTTTGATTTTTTGCATGAATTCACTTGAGTATGTCTAGTTTACATGTGATTTTTCTTGGATTTATTTGTGGCATTTCCTAATTGTTTGAGATTTTTTTCCCCTGTTTGGTCTTATGTTGACTTTTTGTAACACATGTTCCCATTTCATTTGTGAAATCCTCACACTTTATTAGATGGACATGAAATTTGATATGTGATTACTAGACATATTAAGCTTTGCCATGGTTTTAGTCCCATTCATTTCTCATATGCCATCACTGATTTATGATTTTTTCAAGTTGATGCATGTTTGGTTAACTTCTTTGAGCATGTTTGGAATTGCTTTGCCTTTCTGATTTTCATTGACTGCCTTCCACTTGTCCAAATGAGATGAAATTTGACATGCTTACCATGCTATGGGTTGTGATTGACCATGATTTATTTGGTGATTTTTGGAAATGTTTAAGATTGCTTTTGAGCTAAGTCTTGCTGTTGACTTCTATGAGCTTCTGTTTGCAATACCTTGACCTAGCTTGTTCATGAAATGATGATGATAATTGATATGAATGTGAAACCAATTGGTATTGTTTCTTGATTGTTTGAACATGATTTTGCATGCTTGCCACTTGCTGTTTTAATTTTTTCATTCCCTTTTGACCCTAGGCTTGCCCTAGTGGTCCTGCTACTCACATTTGAGTTCATGTTTTCAGGTTGACCAACAATTAACCAATGAGACCAATACAAATTGATTGAGTTTGCTTGCTTTATCATGACTAACCTATTTGTTTTGTAGGTTGCTTGGCTCACATGCCTTGAGCTTTGTGCATTGCACATTTATCTGCTTGTGTTGACTGTTGACCTTGGTTTCATTTTGATTTAACTTTGACTTGTATACTAACTGTGCTTGACTGATTTCAGGTACTTTAGCTGCTTTTAGTTCCTTGTGAACTTTGCTTTGCTTTGCTTGATAAGCAATTTGCATTGAGGTATACCTTTCTATCTTCATGTAGTCTGGAAGACCTGGCCTGTTACTTGGCCAGGCAGCTGTCTGAAGTCCTCCTTAAGAGGCAATGCTTGTGTATGTTTACAATTTGTCCTTGTATAGAGTCAAAGACCTCCTAAGTGAAGAGGCATTGGCAGACACAAGGGATGTGCAATCCATCCCTTGCTATTCTGTGTGTCATCTACTTTGCTCACACCACTGTGTTGACGCATTGCAGATACAAACCCAAGATCTTGTACAATTGTACAGTTGAGTCAGTTTCAAATGTGTAGAAGGGTTCCCACCTCAATGGCAAGGTTAACCTTAGCCCCTCAATGGCAAGGTTAAGAGCTAACACTACCCAGTTCCAGTGGTTTGTTTGTTGAGGTTGATATGACCCCTCGACTAAAACCTAACCTTGTTTGAGCCCATTGCTTGCATGTAGTGTGTGCTACCTGTGTTTGTGTGTTTGTTTGACTTGCTTCCTGTGCAAGTTAGGTTTGCTTTAGCTTGCTTCCTGTGCAAGTTAGAGGTGGCTTGCTTCCTGTGCAAGTCATGTTTAGGATAGGCTTGCTTCCTGTGCAAGTTAGCTAGAAACCTTAACTTAGGGATGATTTGCATGATAACATCTAGGCTCGAGTCGTAGTCTCCCTAGTTGTGTCTCCCTCTGTTATCTGGTTAGGCTAGTCCTGTGTCCCCCCGTAGGGGAACTACGTCGCCCTGATCCTCATACCAGATGAGGTACGTAGGCAGGAGATGAGCAGATCTCTCCGGGCGCCTGTGTCTTTGTTTTGCCTTGTTGTGTGCTTGGAAGCTGATGTAAGTCCATCGAGTGGCATTCGGGTTCCAGTGTGGGTTTGTTGGTTCGGATGCTGATGTAAGTCCAGTGATTGGCATTCAGGCTCCACGTTTGCCTCTTTGTGTGTGTTTTGGTTCGGATGCTGATGTAAGTCCAGTGATTGGCAGTCAGGCTCCACGTTTGCCTTTGCCAGTGTTTGTTTGTGTGTGTGTCAGCCGAGCTACGAATGCTCTGATTCTTCTCTCGTCCGAGAAGATACGTATGCATAGGATGCGACATCCTAGCGAGCATGTGTCGTTTCCCCAGTCCGAACTACTTTGACTCTGATGTCTATGCCTGATAGACTAAGTAGGCCCAGGATGCGATATTCTGCCGAGTCAGTCTCTTTTGTTTTCTTGTGCCTCTTTCGGCCAGTTGTGTGTGTGTGAGCAGTGTTTTAGCAACCATTTTTCCTTCCTATTGTGCGTGGATCCCGTCGAGTACGACGGATGCGTAGGGGTGCTAATACCTTCCCTTCGCATAACCGACTCCCGAACCCATTCTCTTTGGTCGCGAGACCTTTCCTTTCCCAGGTTTACTCTGAGCGTTTCCTTTCCCTCTTTTGGGATAAATAACGCACGGTGGCGGCTCTGTTGTTCTTTGTTTCCCGCCGGTTTTTCGCGTGATGCGACAGTTGGCGACTCTGCTGGGGACTTAAGAGAAGTTGACCTATGCTGGTCCATCTTCCCTAAGCGAGTCTCTCCTAGCGCTCTCTAGGATAGGGTTTGGTTGCTTTTGCTGTTATTTATTGCATTCATTTATTTATTGTTTGCATTCATGTTTGCACTTATGTTTGCATTCATTCATTGTTTACCTGGCTGGCTGGTTGTGTGTTTCTCTCTGTTGGGGTGGGAGTTACATGAGGTAAAAGGCCCAATACCCAGGCCATGAGTGAAGTCTAGTATACTTAGGAATAGAGTGATTCATGGGAAGCGGGTGGTATTGCGCCACTTAGCGGAACATTGATATCACGAGCAGTTCAGACCCTGGTGGGATGTTATCGTTACATACTTCGGGTGTGTATATGATGATGTTCTGCGAAAGGTTATTTATGCTGCGTTTCTCTCGACCTTACCCTGGCCTAGATGACACCCGTGAGTGGGGAGGGAATGATCATTATTACAGGTACAGTTGGTGACTTGTTGGTGACTTGTGATCCTGTTGGTGACTATTGGTCCAGAAGTTTGGGGTCTCAGATGACTTTGGGTTTCAGATGAATTTGTGGTTCCGAGTTCAAGCCGAAGCTTTGATCCTGTGTTCTGAGAGACACAGCCAACCAGTCGTGTCTGCATCATTTGCATCATAGCATGTTTATTTTCAAAAAAATACGCAATAAAAGAAAAAAAGAAAAAAAAACTAATCCCTGCATGCATATCATTTCTCAGGTACACTCCAGAGCTTGTTCACTGATAGAGATGGCAACAGTCCCAGAGTTGAAGCGGAAGACTTGTTCCTACAGCTTTCACCGTGAACCTTTGACGTCTCTGATTGAGTTGAGCAACCTTATGACCAGTGGTAACCAGAAGGGGTTTGTTGACCAGTATGGAGATATTCTGACACTGTTGAAGATGGTAGTCGATCCGGTACCGTTGCAGACTCTTCTACAGTTCTACGACCCAGAGCTTCATTGTTTCACCTTTCAAGATTATCAGTTGGCGCCTACTCTTGAGGAGTACTCCATTCTGCTGAGTGTCCCGGTCTGGTATCAGGTTCCTTTCTTGGATGTGCCCAAGGAGGTTGATTTCGGAGTTGTTGCCAGAGCTCTCCATTTGGGTATCAAGGAAGTCAGCGATAGTTGGAAGTCCAGTGGGGATGTTGTAGGATTGCCTTTGAAGTTTCTGTTGAGGGTAGCTAGAGAAGAAGCAGAGAAGGGAAGTTGGGAAGCCTTTCATGCTCAGTTGGCCGTCATGATCTATGGGATCGTCCTGTTTCCGAGTATGCCCAATTTTGTTGACTATGCTGCAGTCAGTATTTTCATTGGAGGAAATCCAGTTCCTACTCTGTTAGCTGACACTTACTATGCTGTTCACAGTAGGCATGGTAAGGGTGGGGCTATCAGGTGTTGTCTCCCGCTTTTGCTCAGATGGTTCTTGTCTCTCCTGCCAGTCAGTGGACCTTTTGTGGATGCTCAGAGCACGCATAAGTGGACTCAGAGGGTTATGTCTCTTACTTCCTATGATATCAGATGGCAATCTTACCGGATGGATGTGCGTAACGTCATTATGAGCTGTGGAGGATTCCGTAATGTGCCACTCATAGGGACTAGGGGTTGCATCAATTACAACCCGGTTCTTTCTCTCCGCCAGTTGGGGTTTGTGATGAAGGGAAGACCACTTGAGGCTGAGGTAGCAGAAAATGTGTATTTTGAGAAGCAGAGTGACCCGGATAGATTGGAGCAGATAGGAAGAGCTTGGAAGTCTATTGGTATGAAGGATGGATCTGTCTTAGGGAAGAAGTTTGCCGTTGCTATGCCCGATTACACTGATTGGGTCAAGGAGAGAGTAGAAACTTTGTTGTTACCCTACGATAGGATGGAGCCGTTGCAGGAGCAACCACCTTTGATCCTTGCTGAGAGTGTGCCTGCGGAGCACTACAAGCAAGCCCTGATGGAGAATCGCCGTTTGAGAGAGAAGGAGCAAGATACCCAGATGGAGTTGTACAAAGCCAAAGCTGATAGTTTGAACTTGGCTCATCAACTCAGAGGAGTGCGAGGAGAAGATGCTAGCAGACTGAGAAGCAAGAAGAGATCCTACGAGGAGGTGGAGAGCATGTTAGATGCAGAACACCGAGAGTGCTTGAGGCTGCAGAGAGTTGAGGCCAGCTATCAGAAGAAGATCAGAGGCTTGGAGAAGCAACTCAGAGATAAAGACATCCAGTTGAAGAAGGAAGTAGACTTGAGACAGGCATCAGAGAACCACCTTGGAGGAGAAGTGGTAGAGCTTAGACGACAACTGAAGGAGAAGATCACTCTTTTGCCAGAATGTTCAGAATGTGACCTGTTGATAGACCAGTGTCAGTACTTGAAGACTCTCATTTCGGGAGGCCGTTTGTCTTAGCTTGTATCTTTGATGTGTATGTTGAGAATCACCTCCAGGCTTGTTGGATGGGATTCATTGTTGTACTCCGATTGTTTGGATTTTCTTTGTCGACTTTGTTGTATGATCCTGTTACTCATATAGATGAGGTTGTTGGTTTCACCTTGTACTCATCACTCTTGTGTATGTTGTTTCTGTGCTTCTGTGTTGTTCTTGCTGCAGGTTGCCATCTTTTGAGGATGACTCAGGCTCTTTGAATGCCTGAGAAATGAACATATCATGTGCATCATACGCATCATTAGCACCATACTCATATCATTTTGCATAACAGGTGTACTTGGTCGTGACTTCTCACTCTGGTTCCTGTTTTAGGCAGGATAGCTGATCAACGTCCGCACCGCTACTCAACAAGACTGAATCAACAGAGAGGTATGGATCAAGTTCAAGCAGAGTTGGCTGAGATGAAGGCTAACATGGCCCAGTTCATGAATATGATGCAAGGGGTTGCACAAGGTCAAGAAGAACTTCGAGCCCTGGTTCAGAGACAAGAGGCTGCAATTCCACCGGTCAACCATGCTCCGCCAGAGGGAGGCCCGATCAATGATAATAATGTTGCTGCTGCTGTACCCATCAACAACTATGCTGTAGGTGATGAGTTGGGGGGGTATTCGAATCAACGGTCAACCTATTGCTCCAGATGCCGCTAATGCCAGAGCAGTCCGTGCCCCGGCCCGTAATCCTGCTCCGATTGTTGACAGACAAGAGGATATGTTCACTCTGCTCAGTGAAGACGAAGACGTTCTGGGAGGGGTTGATGAGAGGGATCGTAAAGTTGATGCCCTTGCTGAGAAAATTAGAGCTATGGAATGTCAGAATTCTCTCGGTTTTGATGTTACCAATATGGGGTTGGTGGAAGGTTTGAGAATCCCTTACAAGTTCAAAGCACCGTCCTTCGATAAATACAACGGTACTTCTTGCCCTCGCACCCATGTGCAGGCTTATTATCGAAAAATCTCTGCGTATACAGATGATGAAAAGATGTGGATGTATTTTTTCCAAGATAGTCTATTTGGGGCTTCTTTAGACTGGTACATGGAATTAAAGAGAGATTCGATCCGATGCTGGAGGGATCTGGGTGAGGCCTTCTTGAGGCAATATAAACATAACATGGACATGGCGCCTAGCCGGACTCAGCTGCAGAGTCTATGTCAGAAATCCGGAGAGAGCTTCAAGGAGTACGCCCAGAGGTGGCGTGAACTGGCTGCTAGAGTACAACCTCCTATGCTGGAGAGGGAGTTGACAGATATGTTTATCGGTACTCTTCAAGGTGTGTTTATGGACCGTATGGGGAGCTTCCCATTCGGTAGTTTTTTTGATGTTGTCATTTGTGGAGAGAGGACTGAGAGCTTGATTAAAACTGGGAAGATCCAAGATGCTGGTTCCTCTTCTTCTAAGAAGCCGTTTGCTGGGGCACCTCGTCGAAGAGAGGGTGAAACTAATGCTGTTCAACACCGCAGAGATCAGAACAGAAGTGAATACCGTCAAGCTGCTGCAGTAACCATTCTGGCACCCCAACCTCGTCAACAACAACAACAAAGAGTTCAACAACCGCAACAACAACAACAGCAACGTCCGTATCAGCCCAGACAAAGGATGCCTGATCGACGTTTTGATTCGCTACCCATGTCGTACGCCGAACTGCTGCCCGAACTACTCAGGTTGGGGTTAGTTGAGTTGCGTACAATGGCTCCGCCTACAGTATTGCCTCCTGGGTACGACGCCAACGTCCGTTGTGACTTTCACTCTGGGGCACCAGGGCATCATACTGAGAAGTGTCGGGCTCTCCAGCACAAGGTCCAAGATTTGATCGATGCCAAGGCGATCAACTTCGCTCCAGTGCCTAACGTCGTAAACAACCCTATGCCTCAGCATGGTGGGCATAGAGTGAACAATATTGAGGGGAAAGAAGCTGAAAATCTGGTTGTTAATGTTGATGATGTTCAGACTTCTCTGTTAGTTGTGAAGGGCCGTCTGCTGAATGGGGGTGTCTACTCGGGCTGTGATGAGGATTGTTTGGGCTGTGCAGAATTTGAGAATGGTTGCGACCAGTTGAGGGCCGGTATCCAGGGTATGATGGATGAGGGTTGTTTGCAATTCAGTGGGGCTGTAAAAGATCGTGGGACAGTGTCAACTATCACCATTTACTTTAAACCAACTGAAGGACGTGGACAAAGGGTCGTTAGTGCACCGGCAACAAATGGTGCCCCAGTTACCATTTCCGTGCCTGTAACCATCAGTGCTCCAACTACTATCGTTGCGTCTGGGAGAAGGGCTGTTGAGAATAGTAGAGTCGTGCCGTGGAAGTATGATAATGCTTACCGCAGTAACAGAAGGGCTGAAAGTCAGACGAGACCAGTGAATCAAGCTCCAGTGACAATTGGTTTACCGAATAGAGTTCCTGCAACTATTGGTCCGGCTGTGGATAATGTAGGGGGTCCAGGAGGTTTTACCAGAAGCGGTCGTCTGTTCGCACCGCAGCCTTTGAGGGACAATAATGCTGAGGCTCTCGCCAAAGCAAAGGGTAAGCAAGCTGTGGTTGAGGAAGAGCCTGTCCGGAAGGAAGCGCCCGAGGGGTCATTTGAGAAAGACGTGGAGGAGTTTATGAAAATAATCAAGAAGAGTGACTACAAGATTGTAGATCAGTTGAACCAAACTTCGTCCAAGATTTCTATACTTTCACTGTTGTTGTGCTCTGAGGCACACCGTAATGCATTGCTGAAGATGTTGAATCTGGCTTACGTGCCTCAGGAGATTTCTGTCAATCAACTGGAGGGTGTGATGGCCAATGTGAGCACCAGGCATGGTGTAGGATTCACCAACCTGGACTTACCGCCTGAAGGGCGGAACCATAACAAAGCCTTGCACATCACCATGGAGTGCAAGGGGGCAGTGTTGTCTCACGTATTGGTAGACACCGGGTCGTCGTTGAATGTGTTGCCTAAGCAGATTCTGAAGAAGATTGATGTGGAAGGGTTTGTGCTTACTCCCAGTGACCTGATCGTTCGTGCTTTCGACGGCTCCAAACGTTCTGTGTGTGGGGAAGTTACCTTGCCTGTGAAGATAGGTCCTGAGGTATTCGATATCATCTTCTATGTTATGGACATCCAGCCCGCCTATAGTTGTTTATTGGGGCGTCCATGGATTCATGCAGCAGGGGCAGTCTCGTCGACTCTCCATCAAAAACTCAAGTATGTCTGGAACGGTCAGATTGTGACTGTGTGCGGTGAAGAAGAGATTCTGGTGAGTCATCTATCCTCGTTCAAATATGTTGAGGTGGATGGCGAGATCCACGAAACTTTATGCCAGGCGCTTGAGACTGTGGCTCTCGAGAAGGTGGCGTATGCTGAGCAGAGGAAGCTAGGCGCTTCGATTACTTCTTACAAGCAGGCTAAGGAGGTTGTTGATTCTGGCAAAGCTGAAGGCTGGGGCAAGATGGTGGACTTGCCTGTTAAAGAAGACAAATTTGGCGTTGGTTATGAGCCTCTCCAAGCAGAGCAGAATGGTCACGCGGGTCCGAGTACCTTTACCAGCGCTGGGCTGATGAATCATGGCGACGTCTCTGCAACCGGTAGTGAAGACTGTGACAATGATTGTGATCTGGACAACTGGGTTCGCCCGTGTGCACCAGGGGGGTCTATCAACAACTGGACGGCTGAAGAAGTGGTTCAAGTTACTCTTCTGACAGAGTAATTTTCTGTTGTTTTTTCATTTTGCATGAAAATCCTACGATCTGCCCAAGGCGTAGTGATTCATTGTAGGGCCTCATCATGTTTTAATGATTATCATTAATGAAGGACATTTTTTGCAATCAAACTTTGTGATCCCTGTCTTTCTATTTTTTGTTTTCATCCTTTTTCAAAAACAATAAAAATGGCAATGTTTTTGTTTTTTGTGACTTTATTGAACTCTCTTTCTAAAACAAAGCATTAAACATGCAGAAGCGATCTTATGGCATTCACTATGAACAGTTCTGTTATGGCTCAGTATGATTTCGACAATCCCATCTACCAAGCTGAAGAGGAGAGTGAGGAAGACTGTGAACTTCCTGCAGAATTGGTCAGATTGCTGAAGCAGGAGGAAAGGGTCATCCAACCTCATCAGGAGGAGTTGGAGGTTGTTAATTTGGGTACTGAGGACGCCAAAAGAGAAATCAAGATTGGGGCTGCTTTAGAGGACTCTGTCAAGAGGAGGCTGATTGAGATGCTGAGAGCATATGTGGAGATATTCGCCTGGTCATATCAAGATATGCCTGGGTTGGATACAGACATTGTGGTGCATCGATTACCTCTTAGAGAAGGATGTCCTTCGGTCAAGCAGAAGCTTCGTAGAACGAGTCCTGATATGGCAGCTAAGATCAAGGAAGAGGTTCAGAAGCAGTGGGATGCGGGTTTTTTGGCTGTTACAAGTTATCCCCCATGGGTGGCCAACATCGTTCTTGTGCCGAAGAAGGATGGCAAAGTCAGAATGTGTGTCGATTACCGGGATTTGAATAGAGCGAGTCCGAAAGATGATTTCCCATTACCTCACATTGATGTATTGGTTGATAATACGGCTCAATCCTCGGTATTCTCTTTCATGGATGGTTTCTCTGGATATAATCAGATCAAGATGGCGCCAGAGGACATGGAAAAGACGACATTCATTACACCTTGGGGCACGTTCTGCTATAAGGTGATGCCATTTGGGCTAAAGAATGCTGGTGCTACCTATCAGAGGGCAATGACGACTCTTTTTCATGACATGATGCACAAAGAAATTGAAGTGTACGTAGATGATATGATTGCGAAGTCGCAGACAGAAGAGGAGCACCTGGTTAATTTGCAGAAGTTGTTTGACCGGTTGAGAAAGTTCAAGCTGAGGTTGAATCCGAACAAGTGTACGTTTGGGGTGAGATCAGGGAAGCTTTTAGGCTTCATTGTCAGTGAGAAAGGGATTGAGGTTGATCCAGCGAAAGTCAAAGCTATTCAAGAGATGCCTGAACCAAAAACGGAAAAGCAGGTCCGTGGGTTTTTAGGGAGATTGAACTACATTGCAAGGTTCATATCTCATCTAACAGCCACGTGCGAACCAATTTTCAAACTGCTTAGAAAGAATCAGGCGATCAAGTGGAATGATGATTGTCAGAAAGCTTTTGACAAGATTAAAGAGTATTTACAGAAACCTCCAATCCTTATACCTCCAGTTCCAGGGAGACCTCTGATAATGTACCTGTCAGTGACTGAGAACTCGATGGGGTGTGTATTGGGACAACATGACGAGTCTGGTCGAAAAGAGCATGCCATATACTACCTTAGCAAAAAGTTTACCGACTGTGAAACAAGATATTCACTGCTCGAGAAAACTTGCTGTGCTTTGGCCTGGGCTGCTCGCCGACTGAGGCAGTATATGTTGAACCATACTACCTTATTGATTTCTAAGATGGATCCAGTGAAGTACATCTTTGAGAAACCGGCTCTCACCGGACGCGTTGCTCGTTGGCAGATGATTCTAACAGAATATGATATTCAGTACACGTCACAAAAGGCCATCAAAGGTAGTATTCTGTCAGACTACCTCGCCGAGCAACCGATTGAAGATTATCAGCCTATGATGTTTGAATTCCCTGATGAAGACATCATGTATCTGAAGATGAAAGATTGTGAAGAGCCTCTTGTCGAGGAAGGACCGGATCCTGATGATAAGTGGACACTGATGTTTGATGGGGCTGTGAATATGAACGGTAATGGTGTTGGGGCAGTGTTGATCAATCCTAAAGGTGCTCATATACCTTTTTCTGCCAGATTGACGTTTGACGTCACCAACAACGAAGCTGAGTATGAGGCTTGTATCATGGGGATAGAAGAAGCCATTGATCTGAGGATCAAAACGCTTGACATTTATGGAGATTCCGCTCTAGTGATCAATCAAGTCAACAGAGATTGGAATACGAACCAGCCGCATTTGATTCCGTATAGAGATTACACCAGAAGAATACTGACGTTCTTCAAGAAGGTGAAGTTGTATCATGTCCCCCGGGATGAGAATCAAATGGCTGATGCCTTGGCTACTTTGTCGTCTATGATCAAAGTTCATTGGTGGAATCATGTGCCACATGTTGCGGTGAATCGACTCGAGAGGCCTGCGTATGTGTTTGCAGCCGAGTCTGTTGTGATTGATGAGAAGCCGTGGTATTATGACATCAAGAACTTCCTCAAGACTCAGGAGTATCCTGAAGGTGCGTCAAAGAATGACAAGAAAACCCTGAGAAGGCTAGCTGGAAGCTTCTATTTGAATCAGGATGATGTGTTGTATAAGAGAAACTTTGACATGGTCTTGCTCAGATGCGTGGACAGACCCGAGGCGGACATGTTAATGCAGGAAGTTCATGAAGGTTCCTTCGGTACTCATGCCGGCGGACATGCAATGGCTAAGAAATTGTTGAGAGCGGGTTATTACTGGATGACTATGGAATCCGATTGTTTCAAGTATGCTCGGAGGTGCCATAAGTGTCAAATTTATGCTGATAAGGTGCATGTACCACCAAGCCCTCTGAATGTCATGAATTCGCCTTGGCCGTTTGCCATGTGGGGCATTGATATGATTGGGAAGATTGAGCCTACTACTTCGAATGGACATCACTTCATTTTGGTAGCGATTGACTATTTCACCAAATGGGTGGAAGCAGCTTCCTATGCTAACGTTACCAAACAAGTGGTTACCCGGTTCATCAAGAAAGAAATCATATGTCGTTATGGAGTTCCTGAGAGAATCATCACTGACAATGGTTCGAATCTCAATAACAAGATGATGAAGGAGCTGTGTAAAGATTTCAAGATTGAACATCACAATTCTTCTCCTTACAGACCGAAGATGAATGGTGCTGTAGAAGCGGCGAACAAGAATATCAAGAAGATTGTGCAGAAGATGGTCGTTACGTACAAGGATTGGCATGAGATGCTGTCTTTCGCTTTGCATGGGTACCGTACCTCAGTACGTACGTCGACCGGGGCAACCCCTTACTCCCTTGTGTATGGTATGGAAGCTGTCCTACCTATTGAAGTGGAGATCCCTTCTCTGAGAGTTTTATTGGATGTCAAGCTGGATGAAGCCGAGTGGATTCGAACAAGGTTTAACGAGTTGAGCCTTATCGAGGAGAGACGGCTAGCAGCTGTATGTCATGGACAGTTGTATTAGAGAAGGATGAAGCGAGCCTTTGATCAGAAAGTGCATCCTCGAAGCTATCAGATCGGTGATCTAGTTTTGAAGAGGATCCTCCCTCCCGGTGCAGATAACAGGGGCAAGTGGACTCCTAATTATGAAGGTCCATATGTTGTGAAAAAGGTATTCTCCGGTGGAGCCTTGATGCTTACAACTATGGATGGTGAAGACTTTCCGTCTCCTGTTAACTCAGATGTAGTCAAAAAATACTTCGCATAAATTGACCCGCTGGACAAAAAGAAAAAAGAGTCCAGGCAAAAAATGGGCATCCCGGCGAACCAAAAAAACAGAAAAAAAAGGGTTCGGGCAAAAATTAGGGATAAAAATGAAAAGAATTTGTACACCCGGTAAGTCGAAAACCCGCAAGGGCGGCTTAGGCAAAAATGGGTATCCCGGTGGATTGAAAACCCGAAAGGGCGATCCAGCCAAAAGAGGGATTAAAGCGAAGATTACAGTCTGAGTTGTCTGTACTTCATCAAGCTTTGTCGTCTGCCATCTCGAAAGATGTGATCCGTCCAGTCATTCTTCTCAGAAAGCAAGGAGTTGGGAGGAAAACTGATGATCTGTGAGTTATAACAGAATTGGGAAATAGTGGATGCCGTGTTCACATTGCCATTATGATAGATTTTTCCTTTTGTGCGCAATTACCTCTTTCTAGGAATTGCTTCCCAATGTATTTGCCTCTTCAGGCACATTTTCAATCAATAAAAGTCGTTATTCAGATAAATGGCTCTTTTGTTTTTATTTTTACTGTTTTGTTTGCAAAAATGTCCGAATTTTTGATAAGCATTGCATATAAAAACATGAAGGCTACACGATAACGTGCAAAAAGATAAAACATTTGAAAATCATTTTGAATGTTGAGGACACTTGAGCGTATCTTGTCCATGTATCCCCTGGGGGCATTTTGTTGTGCTGTTTTTCAGGTTGGCATCTGTGAGGACGTTGCCTCAGCAGATATTCTCCCCAAGCAAGTTTGGAAGCTATCAGAGCTATGTTCCCCCAAGCGGAGTCCCCGAGTGGATTGGGTCCTATGAAGGATATCCCCAGCGGAGTTTACCTTTCCCCAGCAGCAGTGCTATTCTTCAACATGAGTGAGAAGTCGTTGCTCTCCCTGCAGGGTCTCCCTGCAGAGTTGGAGTACCCGATCAGTTTTGGCTCCCCAGCCGGAGTTTTTCATCATTTTTGCATTTTTGCATTTTAGTGATCATTGCATCCTCAAACTGCGTAGCATTCCCATTCAATATGGAGCATTACGCCATAGAAAAATTCAAACATATGCATTCATGTGTTAACCTCACCAGACCGTATCCCCGGCAGAGGCGGATCATTTCATTCAACATCAGCACAGCAAGTCTGCTACAGTTGCTCTTAACAGCATTCAGGATTGATATCCCCACAGAGGTTTATTACCTCACCCGTTGGCGACAGAAAGTTTGTTTCTCCCCAGTGAGACCCCCAGCAAGTGGTCAACCTTGCCTTGACATATCTAAGATGTCGTTCTTGTGATACCGGTAAGTGTCATGCCAGCACCCGCGTGTATTTCTTTGTTTGGTGTCGGTAAACACCATTGTTTCGGTGTCTGTAAACATCGGGTATTCTCCCCAGTCATCGGTAAATGTCTGGTCATCATTTTTGGTGTCGGTAAACACCATTGTTTCGGTGTCTGTAAACATCGGGTTTTCTCCCCAGTCATCGGTAAATGTCTGGTCATTTTTTTGATGTCGGTAAACATCATCTTTCGATGTCGGTAAACATCGAGTCTTTTCTGCAGTCATCGGTAAATGTCTGATAATCCCCAGCTAGAGATCCCCAGTAGAGTCATCGGTAAATGTCCTATCTGGTTTCCAATTGCAAATATTTGTTTTTTCCTTAGTAAAGTGTTCCCCAGTCATCGGTAAATGTCTGGTCGTTTTTGGATGTCGGTAAACATCATCTTTTGATGTCGGTAAACGTCGAGTCTCATCCCAGTCATCGGTAAATGTCTGGTCATGCTTTGTTTCCTTGTTGATAAAATCAAGATCCCCAGAAGTCGTCGGTAAACGTCTTGTCTGATTACACCACAAAGATTGTGTTCCTCCCCAAGTGGAGACGCCATCGGTAAATGGCCCTGTATGCTTCGATATCGGTAAATATTGAATGCCCAGTTTTATCCGCCATCGGTAAATGGCCCCGTTTTCTTCGATATCGGTAAATATCGGATTCCCAGTTGCAGTAGCCATCGGTAAATGGTCGAGTTGAAGTTGATATCGGTAAATGTCAAGTTTCTTTGAAGCCACCATCGGTAAATGGTCTTGCTTCCTTTTACATCAGAGTTGTTTCCCAGCAGCCATCGGTAAATGGTCTTGCTGAAGTTGATATCGATAAATATCAAGTTTCCAGTTTCTAACCATCGGTAAATGGTTTCGCTTTTCTGAAGTCGTCAATTGCGGGCGTCATCGGTAAATGACGTGGTTCTTCTTGTATCATATCCGGCAGAGTGCAAATTTCTACGGTTCTTGGTATTCAATCCCTGTTTACCCTGAAAGTCTGACAGCCGTTGCTATCATCCGTTCGGGTTCCCAGCTGATTGAATAGGGGCAGCTGTAGCACCTCAAATTTGCACCTATCATTGTACATACATTTTCATTATTAGGTCATTAACATTTAACATAGTCCACTGCATAGCATTGCATTGTCCTTTTGCCCAAGTGCAAGATCATCAGACAGATTAGGTCAAACTGGTCAGGAGATCAGTCAGTCAAGCAAGCAAGTACAATTTCCAAGGAGACAAGGCCCTAGGGTTGGTCCAACAGGTTCACATGACTTGGGGATCCATTTGAAGTGTTTTGGTCAAGGGTTGGATGTTCAGAAGTCATCAGTCAATGCACAGTCAGTCAGAAACCCTAAAAAGTCAAACTTGGTCAACTGTGTCTGATTTTATGGTTTTGATGGTGGGATTTGGTTTGAGAGAGCTTATTCATGTCCAAATAGGCCTCATATATCATGTCAAACATCATCATGGAAGAATTTGAAGCCAGACAAGAAATTTCCAAAAATAGAAAGTTGACCTGTAATTGGAATTTGCCAAAAATGGAAAGTCTTGATCCTCAAACTTACATCATGATACAAGCTTCAAATGAATTTTTGCCTAACATAAAAGTTGAAGATCTTGTTCTCCCATTTCCAAAAAGTCCAAGAACACTCAATTCCCATGTATGGTTGGCAAGTTATGATCAAGTCATTGTCAAGAATTTTTGAACTTCAAAAGGCCATATCTCTCAAACCATTTGGCCAAATTGGGTGGGGTTTTTTGCTACAAGTCACATTTGATGCCATCTTTCGAAATATGTCATCACCATTCACCAAAACATCACCAATCAAAATGGCATTTTTTGGAGTGGCATGGATAAATTTAAGTGAGGTAAAAAATGGACTTTTAAAATAAACATTTCCAATGACTTTTACCACTTGGAATGTTTCAGAAATGATATTTAGACTTTGTCTAAAGCCCAATTTCGTGCACTTTCATGCACCTCCATGCAAATTGGTGAATTTTTAGCAAATGACCCAAAACACTTTCTTTTTAAGCCCAAAGTCACTTACCATGGTTAAGCTTCATTAATCAGAGTATATATAACTCATTTTTCTGACTGAGAAACCCTAGCAGCAGCCACACTTGACAAATTGGAGATCAAAAGTTCTTTGCTCTAAAAAATCCTCTCTCATTTCTTTCCAAATTTTTCCCAAATTTCTTCAAGTGTTTGGTTCATTCGTGCTCTGCTCATCATCAATCCTCATCACTGAGCAAAACTTGAGCTATAATTCCAGGGAAATCATGCTGCTACAAACAGTATCAGGCAAGCATTCTCCAATGGTGAAAATTGAAAGTTGCTGAAACGAGCTTAACTAAGTGTCCAAAACTTTTCCATTCACTCACTTAAGGATGCTAGACCACGATTGGAAGCGTTTCTGGGCTTGAAGCACACGAAATCACAACCTGCTCATCAAGAGGTGAAATTTCGATTCTCCCTTTTCTTAAATCTATCATGATACACTTGTAGGTCTTTCTCTTGTGATGATTCTGAGCTAAACATTGTTTGATTTCGTGCCAAAATGAGAGAGAACGAGGGTTTTGAAGTTTTATGTTCATAACAAGATTTGATCGATTCTTGATGTTGTTGTTGTTTTTAGACAAATTGCATATTGATTCGTGTTAAGTGTTGGTGGATCTTCATGAATGTGTGTTTAATTTGTGTTTCTGGGATTATTGGATTTTCTGGAATTTTTCGTGCATGAAGATCATGAAGATCTTCATGCTGTTCATGAAACTGCATATTTACCTGCGGATTTTCCTGCAGCATTCATAGCATTAGCTGCGTATTTTCCTGCGGATTCTGGGCATTTCCTACGGATTATGGTTGCATGGCACTAGGGTTAGAAGCGCGTGTTCCATTTATTTACCGTTTTGCCACTCCAGCCTAATTAGTTAATTATTTCATTTTAATTCTTCAATAATTATTTCATTTGTTGCCCAATCTTACAAAATCCATAAGTCCATCATTTGTGATCCAAAATTAATGAGATTTTTTGCTAATTGTTCATCATGATCTCTAGTTAATTATCATATTTTTTCCAGAATTTTTGGATGAGTGGATTTTTATTGGTGCTAGGGTTTTGTTCATGTGACCATTTTTTGTACCCTTTGCCAAAACATTTGTGAAATGATGATGCTTTGTCCAATGACTTTGAAATGTTTTGTGCTTAAACTAGACACATTCATGGTGATTTTGGTATAGAGTTTGTGAATTTCTCATCTCTGGTTTGGGAGTTATGATTTTTTGAGTTAAGGTGTGACAATTTGTGTCACACCATTGATGTGCAACTTGATGATTTTCAATACCATTCCTCTTGACCTCAAAATGCTTTGATTTTTTGCATGAATTCACTTGAGTATGTCTAGTTTACATGTGATTTTTCTTGGATTTATTTGTGGCATTTCTTAATTGTTTGAGATTTTTCTCCCCTGTTTGGTCTTATGTTGACTTTTTGTAACACATGTTCCCATTTCATTTGTGAAATCCTCACACTTTATTAGATGGACATGAAATTTGATATGTGATTACTAGACATCTTAAGATTTGCCATGGTTTTAGTCCCATTCATTTCTCATATGCCATCACTGATTTATGATTTTTTCAAGTTGATGCATGTTTGGTTGACTTCTTTGAGCATGTTTGGAATTGCTTTGCCTTTCTGATTTTCATTGACTGCCTTCCACTTGTCCAAATGAGATGAAATTTGACATGCTTACCATGCTATGGGTTGTGATTGACCATGATTTATTTGGTGATTTTTGGAAATGTTTAAGATTGCTTTTGAGCTAAGTCTTGCTGTTGACTTCTATGAGCTTCTGTTTGCAATACCTTGACCTAGCTTGTTCATGAAATGATGATGATAATTGATATGAATGTGAAACCAATTGGTATTGTTTCTTGATTGTTTGAACATGATTTTGGATGCTTGCCACTTGCTGTTTTAATGTTTTCATTCCCTTTTGACCCTAGGCTTGCCCTAGTGGTCCTGCTACTCACATTTGAGTTCATGTTTTCAGGTTGACCAACAATTAACCAATGAGACCAATACAAATTGATTGAGTTTGCTTGCTTTATCATGACTAGCCTATTTATTTTGTAGGTTGCTTGGCTCACATGCCTTGAGCTTTGTGCATTGCACATTTATCTGCTTGTGTTGACTGTTGACCTTGGTTTCATTTTGATTTAACTTTGACTTGTATACTAACTGTGCTTGACTGATTTCAGGTACTTTAGTTGCTTTTAGTTCCTTGTGAACTTTGCTTTGCTTTGCTTGATAAGCAATTTGCATTGAGGTATACCTTTCTATCTTCATGTAGTCTGGAAGACCTGGCCTGTTACTTGGCCAGGCAACTGTCTGAAGTCCTCCTTAAGAGGCAATGCTTGTGTATGTTTACAATTTGTCCTTGTATAGAGTCAAAGACCTCCTAAGTGAAGAGGCATTGGCAGACACAAGGGATGTGCAATCCATCCCCTGCTATTCTGTGTGTCATCTACTTTGCTCACACCACTGTGTTGACGCATTGCAGATACAAACCCAAGATCTTGTACAATTGTACAGTTGAGTCAGTTTCAAATGTGTAGAAGGGTTCCCACCTTCTGAACCCACACATTCTTGTCTTAAGCTCTCCCAGGCCAGGGATAAGAGCTGTGAAGTCTTATCTTCACTCACCTTTCATCTGCTTCACCTTAGCCCCTCAATGGCAAGGTTAAGAGCTAACACTACCCAGTTCCAGTGGTTTGTTTGTTGAGGTTGATATGACCCCTCGACTAAAACCTAACCTTGTTTGAGCCCATTGCTTGCATGTAGTGTGTGCTACCTGTGTTTGTGTGTTTGTTTGACTTGCTTCCTGTGCAAGTTAGGTTTGCTTTAGCTTGCTTCCTGTGCAAGTTAGAGGTGGCTTGCTTCCTGTGCAAGTCATGTTTAGGATAGGCTTGCTTCCTGTGCAAGTTAGCTAGAAACCTTAACTTAGGGATGATTTGCATGATAACATCTAGGCTCGAGTCGTAGTCTCCCTAGTTGTGTCTCCCTCTGTTATCTGGTTAGGCTAGTCCTGTGTCCCCCCGTAGGGGAACTACGTCGCCCTGATCCTCATACCAGATGAGGTACGTAGGCAGGAGATGAGCAGATCTCTCCGGGCGCCTGTGTCTTTGTTTTTCCTTGTTGTGTGCTTGGAAGCTGATGTAAGTCCATCGAGTGGCATTCGGGTTCCAGTGTGGGTTTGTTGGTTCGGATGCTGATGTAAGTCAAGTGATTGGCATTTAGGCTCCACGTTTGCCTCTTTGTGTGTGTTTTGGTTCGGATGCTGATGTAAGTCCAGTGATTGGCAGTCAGGCTCCACGTTTGCCTTTGCCAGTGTTTGTTTGTGTGTGTGTCAGCCGAGCTACGAATGCTCTAATTCTTCTCTCGTCCGAGAAGATACGTATGCATAGGATGCGACATCCTAGCGAGCATGTGTCGTTTCCCCAGTCCGAACTACTTTGACTCTGATGTCTATGCCTGATAGACTAAGTAGGCCCAGGATGCGATATTCTGCCGAGTCAGTCTCTTTTGTTTTCTTGTGCCTCTTTCGGCCAGTTGTGTGTGTGTGAGCAGTGTTTTAGCAACCATTTTTCCTTCCTATTGTGCGTGGATCCCGTCGAGTACGACGGATGCGTAGGGGTGCTAATACCTTCCCTTCGCATAACCGACTCCCGAACCCATTCTCTTTGGTCGCGAGACCTTTCCTTTCCCAGGTTTACTCTGAGCGTTTCCTTTCCCTCTTTTGGGATAAATAACGCACGGTGGCGGCTCTGTTGTTCTTTGTTTCCCGCCGGTTTTTCGCGTGATGCGACACTACCAAAGAAATAAAATTTCCATATTTTATACAAATATGGTAGTACTACACGAGTGAGTATTGAATTTGTAAATAAACACAAGGAATAAATTTGGTATTTGATCTTAAATTGTTTTTAATAGAAAGATAGTTCATAGGACTTAGTCATAATCTCTTAATTCACAATACGATGTTTTAGTTTGGAAAAAGAATTTTATGACACTTTAAACTACTACATAATCATAACACAAATAAATAACGACTTTTTTTAATGTGAAGATAAAAAAAAGGTAGTATGGAACTATCCATTACATTCCACTTCAACTATATAAAAATTGAAAACAATATTCTATACTCCATTTACTCGGCCTCCACCAAAGATAACATAGATTTGTATTGTTTGGTAAGTTATTCTCTTTTCAACAACTTCTATTCTTTTTCTTGCCTCCCACATTTGGCTTGAAAAGATGATTTATTCTATATACCAGACTATGAACCTTCTGAAATGCTGATTTTTTTCGATTTCAGCGGTTCGCAATCGATTTTTATGGTTTTGTTTTATAGGTTATTATGTTTAATTGGACATGACATTGTTCCGTTTTATCTTCAACTAGTCATAGCGGCCTGTCTGGTACAGTTTTGATCGCAATGTGTCTATAGTCTTCAAAGTGCTTAATCAACTTCGTTCTTCATCCTAGTCAATTTTAAATAATATGTAATGTACCTATATTCTCTCTTACGACATGTCTCTTTGGCTCATTGAAGAAAATAAATTTTATTTAGTTGATTCACAAAATTGTAAATTAACTTTTGAAATTAATGTTGATGCATTGTAAAATTTACAAAATTATAGTGGTAAGCATTAAAATTTAAATTAGAGTTAACACCATTTAGCTTCGCCCAGGCTCAAACTGGGCACCTTCATTGTGTTAGACTGACGTGATAACCAACTACACCATGAAACCACCTATGTTTCATTGAAACATTTTAAATTGTTTTAATAAAAGTATTTGTAATTGTAATTTATTGATTGTTATTCCATTTACATGTAGTTATAAATGTGTATGTTTTAATTGTTTGACTGATGAAAGTTTATTATTATATCAGTTTTAATGATAGTTCATATGGTTTTAAGTAACACGACCTTTTGTGAAAGAGAATTAATTAATCCATCAGACTCATAATATGTGTCAGTTTTGAAAAAACAAAAATCTGCTTCAAATCATTTGTCCATTAAAAATACCAAAGAAAAATTTATTATTATTTCCCCCCTCAAGGTTACCATTATTTTTTAAACCTTTACCCACATATGCATTCCTCTGACTACTATTATTAAAAATATATTATTAAATAATATTGATTTTATATTGGAAATCAACAAAACTAACTATTAATATAAGAAATGTGTCAATATCATTAAAGACAATTTTAAATTAGAATGATGGAGTAGTATATTTATATAAAATAGATTTCAGAAAAGAAAGAAAAAAAGAATTAGGGGTTATGTTCAGAAAATAAGTAATAGATAATGTTGAGTATTTAAATGAATTCTAGTTAAGTAAAGTAGTTAACAATGAATTTAATCACATATTTAAATAGGAGTGTTGTGAGAGTCAATTATGGTATGAGACCTAATTATGGGTTGAACACTTTTGGATTTTGCTACCTAATTCATTGTATATATAACAATAGTTAAAACTGAACCAAACAATAAATTGGTGTAGATAAGAGTGTAAGGTTTTAAGTTTTGGCTAGAGTCCAGCCAATGTCGAATCGGAAACAATTCATTTGACAATTTTAATTTAATATAAGATATATTTATTTGTTTTATTACCAAAGAAATAAAATTTCCATATTTTATACAAATATGGTAGTACTACACGAGTGAGTATTGAATTTGTAAATAAACACAAGGAATAAATTTGGTATTTGATCTTAAATTGTTTTTAATAGAAAGATAGTTCATAGGACTTAGTCATAATCTCTTAATTCACAATACGATGTTTTAGTTTGGAAAAAGAATTTTATGACACTTTAAACTACTACATAATCATAACACAAATAAATAACGATTTTTTTAATGTGAAGATAAAAAAAAAGGTAGTATGGAACTATCCATTAAATTCCACTTCAACTATAATAAATTGAAAACAATATTCTATACTCCATTTACTCGGCCTCCACCAATGATAACATAGATTTGTATTGTTTGGTAAGTTATTCTCTTTTCAACAACTTCTATTCTTTTTCTTGCCTCCCACATTTGGCAATCACCCAGTTAAAGTATTTTATCCTTTACTTCCACATTCATCAAGATAAAAAGACGAGTCATTCTCTCTATAAGACTTGAAAAGATGATTTATTCTATATCCCAGACTATGAACCTTCTGAAACGCTGATTTTTTTCGATTTCAGCGGTTCGCAATCGATTTTTATGGTTTAGTTTTATAGGTTATTATGTTTAATTGGACACGACACTGTTCCGTTTTCTCTTCAACTAGTCATAGCGGCCTGTCTGGTACGGTTTTGATCGCAATGTGTCTATAGTCTTCAAAGTGCTTAATCAACTTCGTTCTTCGTCCTCGTCATTTTTAAATAATATGTAATGTAGCTATATTCTCTCTTACGACATGTCTCTTTGGCTCATTGAAGAAAATAAATTTTATTTAGTTGATCCACAAAATTTGTAAATTAACTTTTGAAATTAAAGTTGATGCATTGTAAAATTTACAAAAATAGAGTTAACACCATTTGGCTTCGCCCAGGCTCAAACTGGGGACCTTCAGTGTGTTAGACTGACGTGATAACCAACTACACCACGAAACCACCTATGTTTCATTGAAACATTTTAAATGGTTTTAATAAAAGTATTTGTAACTGTATTTTATTGATTAGTTGTTATTCCATTTACATGTAGTTATAAATGTGTATGTTTTAATTGTTTGACTGATGAAAGTTTATTATTATATCAATTTTAATGATAGTTGATATGGTTTTAAATAACACGACCTTTCGTGAAAAAGAATTAATTAATCCATCAGACTCATAATATGTGTCAGTTTTGAAAAAACAAAAATCTGTTTCAAATCATTTGTCCATTAAAAATACCAAAGAAAAATTTATTATTATTCCCCCCCCCCCCCCCCCCCCCCCACCCCCCCTCCCCCAAGGTTACCATTATTTTTTAAACCTTTACCCACATATGCATTCCTCTGACTACTATTATTAAAAATATATTATTAAATAATATTGATTTTATATTGGAAATCAACAAAACTAACTATTAATATAAGAAATGTGTCAATATCATTAAAGACAATTTTAAATTAGAATGATGGAGTAGTATATTTATATAAAATAGATTTCAGAAAAGAAAGAAAATAAGAACTAGGGGTTATGTTCAGAAAATAAGTAATAGATAATGTTGAGAATTTAAATGAATTCTAGTTAAGTAAAGTAGTTAACAGTGAATTTAATCACATATTTAAATAGGAGTGTTGTGAGAGTCAATTATGGTATGAGACCTAATTATGGGTTGAACACTTTTGGATTTTGCTACCTAATTCACTGTATATATAACAATAGTTAAAACTGAACCAAACAATAAATTGGTGTAGATAAGAGTGTAAGGTTTTAAGTTTTGGCTAGAGTCCAGCCAATGTCGAATCGGAAACAATTCATTTGACAATTTTAATTTAATATAAGACATATTTATTTGTTTTATTACCAAAGAAATAAAATTTCCATATTTTATACAAATATGGTAGTACTACACGAGTGAGTATTGAATTTGTAAATAAACACAAGGAATAAATTTGGTATTTGATCTTAAATTGTTTTTAATAGAAAGATTATTCATAGGACTTAGTCATAATCTCTTAATTCACAATACAAAGTTTTAGTTTGGAAAAAGAATTTTATGACACCTTAAACTACTACATAATCATAACACAAATAAATAACGATTTTTTTTAATGTGAAGATAAAAAAAAGGTAGTATGGGACTATCCATTAATTTCCACTTCAACTATAATAAATAGAAAACAATATTCTATACTCCATTTACTCGGCCTCCACCAAAGATAACATAGATTTGTATTGTTTGGTAACTTATTCTCTTTTCAACAACTTCTATTCTGTTTCTTGCCTCCCACATTTGGCAATCACCCAGTTAAAGTATTTTATCCCTTACTTCCACACTCATCAAGATAAAAAGACGTGTCAGTCTCTCTATAAGACTTGAAAAGATAATTTATTCTATATACCGGACTATGAACCTTCTGAAACGCTGATTTTTTTCGATTTCAGCAATTCGCAATCGATTTTTATGGTTTTGTTTTATAGGTTATTATGTTTAATTGGACATGACACTGTTCCATTTTCTCTTCAACTAGTCATAGCGGCCTGTCTAGTACGGTTTTGATCGCAATGTGTCTATAGTCTTCAAATAAATTTTATTTAGTTGATTCATAAAATTGTAAATTAACTTTTGAAATTAATGTTGATGCATTGTAAAATTTACAAAATTATAGTGGTAAGTATTAAAATTTAAATTAGAGTTAACACCATTTGGCTTCGCCCAGGCTCAAACTGGGGCCTTCTGTGTGTTAGACTGACGTGATAACCAACTACACCACGAAACCACCTATGTTTCATTGAAACATTTTAAATGGTTTTAATAAAAGTATTTGTAACTGTATTTTATTGATTAGTTGTTATTCCATTTACATGTAGTTATAAATGTGTATGTTTTAATTGTTTGACTGATGAAAGTTTATTATTATATCAATTTTAATGATAGTTGATATGGTTTTAAATAACACGACCTTTCGTGAAAAAGAATTAATTAATCCATCAGACTCATAATATGTGTCAGTTTTGAAAAAACAAAAATCTGTTTCAAATCATTTGTCCATTAAAAATACCAAAGAAAAATTTATTATTATTCCCCCCCCCCCACCCCCCCACCCCCAAGGTTACCATTATTTTTTAAACCTTTACCCACATATGCATTCCTCTGACTACTATTATTAAAAATATATTATTAAATAATATTGATTTTATATTGGAAATCAACAAAACTAACTATTAATATAAGAAATGTGTCAATATCATTAAAGACAATTTTAAATTAGAATGATGGAGTAGTATATTTATATAAAATAGATTTCAGAAAAGAAAGAAAATAAGAACTAGGGGTTATGTTCAGAAAATAAGTAATAGATAATGTTGAGAATTTAAATGAATTCTAGTTAAGTAAAGTAGTTAACAGTGAATTTAATCACATATTTAAATAGGAGTGTTGTGAGAGTCAATTATGGTATGAGACCTAATTATGGGTTGAACACTTTTGGATTTTGCTACCTAATTCACTGTATATATAACAATAGTTAAAACTGAACCAAACAATAAATTGGTGTAGATAAGAGTGTAAGGTTTTAAGTTTTGGCTAGAGTCCAGCCAATGTCGAATCGGAAACAATTCATTTGACAATTTTAATTTAATATAAGACATATTTATTTGTTTTATTACCAAAGAAATAAAATTTCCATATTTTATACAAATATGGTAGTACTACACGAGTGAGTATTGAATTTGTAAATAAACACAAGGAATAAATTTGGTATTTGATCTTAAATTGTTTTTAATAGAAAGATTATTCATAGGACTTAGTCATAATCTCTTAATTCACAATACAAAGTTTTAGTTTGGAAAAAGAATTTTATGACACCTTAAACTACTACATAATCATAACACAAATAAATAACGATTTTTTTTGATGTGAACATAAAAAAAAGGTAGTATGGGACTATCCATTAATTTCCACTTCAACTATAATAAATAGAAAACAATATTCTATACTCCATTTACTCGGCCTCCACCAAAGATAACATAGATTTGTATTGTTTGGTAACTTATTCTCTTTTCAACAACTTCTATTCTTTTTCTTGCCTCCCACATTTGGCAATCACCCAGTTAAAGTATTTTATCCCTTACTTCCACACTCATCAAGATAAAAAGACGAGTCAGTCTCTCTATAAGACTTGAAAAGATAATTTATTCTATATACCGGACTATGAACCTTCTGAAACGCTGATTTTTTTCGATTTCAGCAATTCGCAATCGATTTTTATGGTTTTGTTTTATAGGTTATTATGTTTAATTGGACATGACACTGTTCCGTTTTCTCTTCAACTAGTCATAGCGGCCTGTCTAGTACGGTTTTGATCGCAATGTGTCTATAGTCTTCAAATAAATTTTATTTAGTTGATTCATAAAATTGTAAATTAACTTTTGAAATTAATGTTGATGCATTGTAAAATTTACAAAATTATAGTGGTAAGCATTAAAATTTAAATTAGAGTTAACACCATTTGGCTTCGCCCAGGCTCAAACTGGGGCCTTCTGTGTGTTAGACTGACGTGATAACCAACTACACCACGAAACCACCTATGTTTCATTGAAACATTTTAAATGGTTTTAATAAAAGTATTTGTAATTGTATTTTATTGATTAGTTGTTATTCCATTTACATGTAGTTATAAATGTGTATGTTTTAATTGTTTGACTGATGAAAGTTTATTATTGTATCAATTTTAATGATAGTTCATATGGTTTTAAGTAACACGACCTTTCGTGAATAAGAATTAATTAATCCATCAGACTCATAATATGTGTCAGTTTTGAAAAAACAAATATCTGTTTCAAATCATTTGTCCATTAAAAATACCAAAGAAAAATTTATTATTATTTCCCCCCCCCCCCCCCCCCCCCCCAAGGTAACCATTATTTTTTAAACCTTTACCCACATATGCATTCCTCTGACTACTATTATTAAAAATATATTATTAAATAATATTGATTTTATATTGGAAATCAACAAAACTAACTATTAATATAAGAAATGTGTCAATATCATTAAAGACAATTTTAAATTAGAATGATGGAGTAGTATATTTATATAAAATAGATTTCAGAAAAGAAAGAAAAAAAGAATTAGGGGTTATGTTCCGAAAATAAGTAATAGATAATGTTGAGAATTTAAATGAATTCTAGTTAAGTAAAGTAGTTAACAGTGAATTTAATCACATATTTAAATAGGAGTGTTGTGAGAGTCAATTATGGTATGAGACCTAATTATGGGTTGAACACTTTTGGATTTTGCTACCTAATTCATTGTATATATAACAATAGTTAAAACTGAACCAAACAATAAATTGGTGTAGATAAGAGTGTAAGGTTTTAAGTTTTGGCTAGAGTCCAGCCAATGTCGAATCGGAAACAATTCATTTGACAATTTTAATTTAATATAAGATATATTTATTTGTTTTATTACCAAAGAAATAAAATTTCCATATTTTATACAAATATGGGAGTACTACACGAGTGAGTATTGAATTTGTAAATAAACACAAGTAATAAATTTGGTATTTGATCTTAAATTGTTTTTAATAGAAAGATAGTTCATAGGACTTAGTCATAATCTCTTAATTCACAATACGATGTTTTAGTTTGGAAAAAGAATTTTATGACACTTTAAACTACTACATAATCATAACACAAATAAATAACGATTTTTTTTAATGTGAAATAAAAAAAAAGGTAGTATGGAACTATCCATTAAATTCCACTTCAACTATAATAAATTGAAAACAATATTCTATACTCCATTTACTCGGCCTCCACCAAAGATAACATAGATTTGTATTGTTTGGTAACTTATTCTCTTTTCAACAACTTCTATTCTTTTTCTTGCCTCCCACATTTGGCAATCACCCAGTTAAAGTATTTTATCCTTTACTTCCACACTCATCAAGATAAAAAGACGAGTCATTCTCTCTATAAGACTTGAAAAGATGATTTATTCTATATCCCAGATTATGAACCTTCTGAAACGCTGATTTTTTTCGATTTCAGCGGTTCGCAATCGATTTTTATGGTTTAGTTTTATAGGTTATTATGTTTAATTGGACATGACACTGTTCCGTTTTCTCTTCAACTAGTCATAGGGCCTGTCTGGTACGGTTTTGATCGCAATGTGTCTATAGTCTTCAAAGTGCTTAATCAACTTCGTTCTTCGTCCTCGTCATTTTTAAATAATATGCAATGTAGCTATATTCTCTCTTACGACATGTCTCTTTGGCTCATTGAAGAAAATAAATTTTATTTAGTTGATCCACAAAATTGTAAATTAACTTTTGAAATTAATGTTGATGCATTGTAAAATTTACAAAAATATAGTGGTAAGCATTAAAATTTAAATTAGAGTTAACACCATTTGGCTTCGCCCAGGCTCAAACTGGGGACCTTCAGTGTGTTAGACTGACGTGATAACCAACTACACCACGAAACCACCTATGTTTCATTGAAACATTTTAAATGGTTTTAATAAAAGTATTTGTAATTGTATTTTATTGATTAGTTGTTATTCCATTTAATGTAGTTATAAATGTGTATGTTTTAATTGTTTGACTGATGAAAGTTTATTATTGTATCAATTTTAATGATAGTTCAAATGGTTTTAAGTAACACGACCTTTCGTGAATAAGAATTAATTAATCCATCAGACTCATAATATGTGTCAGTTTTGAAAAAACAAATATCTATTTCAAATCATTTGTCCATTAAAAATACCAAAGAAAATTTTATTATTATTTCCCCCCCCCCCCCAAGGTAACCATTATTTTTTAAACCTTAACCCACATATGCATTCCTCTGACTACTATTATTAAAAATATATTATTAAATAATATTGATTTTATATTGGAAATCAACAAAACTAACTATTAATATATGAAATGTGTCAATATCATTAAAGACAATTTTAAATTAGAATGATGGAGTAGTATATTTATATAAAATAGATTTCAGAAAAGAAAGAAAATAAGAATTAGGGGTTATGTTCAGAAAATAAGTAATAGATAATGTTGAGAATTTAAATGAATTCTAGTTAAGTAAAGTAGTTAACAGTGAATTTAATCACATATTTAAATAGGAGTGTTGTGAGAGTCAATTATGGTATGAGACCTAATTATGGGTTGAACACTTTTGGATTTTGCTACCTAATTCATTGTATATATAACAATAGTTAAAACTGAACCAAACAATAAATTGGTGTAGATAAGAGTGTAAGGTTTTAAGTTTTGGCTAGAGTCCAGCCAATGTCGAATCGGAAACAATTCATTTGACAATTTTAATTTAATATAAGATATATTTATTTGTTTTATTACCAAAGAAATAAAATTTCCATATTTTATACAAATATGGGAGTACTACACGAGTGAGTATTGAATTTGTAAATAAACACAAGGAATAAATTTGGTATTTGATCTTAAATTGTTTTTAATAGAAAGATAGTTCATAGGACTTAGTCATAATCTCTTAATTCACAATACGATGTTTTAGTTTGGAAAAAGAATTTTATGACACTTTAAACTACTACATAATCATAACACAAATAAATAACGATTTTTTATAATGTGAAGATAAAAAAAAGGTAGTATGGAACTATCCATTAAATTCCACTTCAACTATAATAAATTGAAAACAATATTCTATACTCCATTTACTCGGCCTCCACCAAAGATAACATAGATTTGTATTGTTTGGTAACTTATTCTCTTTTCAACAACTTCTATTCTTTTTCTTGCCTCCCACATTTGGCAATCACCCAGTTAAAGTATTTTATCCTTTACTTCCACACTCATCAAGATAAAAAGACGAGTCAGTCTCTCTATAAGACTTGAAAAGATAATTTATTCTATATACCGGACTATGAACCTTCTGAAATGCTGATTTTTTTTCGATTTCAGCGGTTCGCAATCGATTTTTATGGTTTTGTTTTATAGGTTATTATGTTTAATTGGACATGACACTGTTCCGTTTTCTCTTCAACTAGTCATAGCGGCCTGTCTGGTACGGTTTTGATCGCAATGTGTCTATAGTCTTCAAATAAATTTTATTTAGTTGATTCATAAAATTGTAAATTAACTTTTGAAATTAATGTTGATGCATTGTAAAATTTACAAAATTATAGTGGTAAGCATTAAAATTTAAATTAGAGTTAACACCATTTGGCTTCGCCCAGGCTCAAACTGGGGACCTTCTGTGTGTTAGACTGACGTGATAACCAACTACACCACGAAACCACCTATGTTTCATTGAAACATTTTAAATGGTTTTAATAAAAGTATTTGTAATTGTATTTTATTGATTAGTTGTTATTCCATTTACATGTAGTTATAAATGTGTATGTTTTAATTGTTTGACTGATGAAAGTTTATTATTATATCAATTTTAATGATAGTTCATATGGTTTTAAGTAACACGACCTTTCGTGAATAAGAATTAATTAATCCATCAGACTCATGATATGTGTCAGTTTTGAAAAAACAAATATCTGTTTCAAATCATTTGTCCATTAAAAATACCAAAGAAAAATTTATTATTATTCCCCCCCCCCCCCCCCCAAGGTAACCATTATTTTTTAAACCTTTACCCACATATGCATTCCTCTGACTACTATTATTAAAAATATATTATTAAATAATATTGATTTTATATTGGAAATCAACAAAACTAACTATTAATATAAGAAATGTGTCAATATCATTAAAGACAAGTTTAAATAAGAATGATGGAGTAGTATATTGATATAAAATAGATTTCAGAAAAGAAAGAAAAAAAGAATTAGGGGTTATGTTCAGAAAATAAGTAATAGATAATGTTGAGAATTTAAATGAATTCTAGTTAAGTAAAGTAGTTAACAGTGAATTTAATCACATATTTAAATAGGAGTGTTGTGAGAATCAATTATGGTATGAGACCTAATTATGGGTTGATCACTTTTCGGTTTTTCTACCTAATTCATTGTATATATAACAATAGTTAAAACTGAACCAAACAATAAATTGGTGTAGATAAGAGTGTAAGGTTTTAAGTTTTGGCTAGAGTCCAGCCAATGTCGAATCGGAAACAATTCATTTGACAATTTTAATTTAATATAAGATATATTTATTTGTTTTATTACCAAAGAAATAAAATTTCCATATTTTATACAAATATGGTAGTACTACACGAGTGAGTATTGAATTTGTAAATAAACACAAGGAATAAATTTGGTATTTGATCTTAAATTGTTTTTGATAGAAAGATAGTTCATAGGACTTAGTCATAATCTCTTAATTCACAATACGATGTTTTAGTTTGGAAAAAGAATTTTATGACACTTTAAACTACTACATAATCATAACACAAATAAATAACGATTTTTTTAATGTGAAGATAAAAAAAAAGGTAGTATGGAACTATCCATTAAATTCCACTTCAACTATAATAAATTGAAAACAATATTCTATACTCCATTTACTCGGCCTCCACCAAAGATAACATAGATTTGTATTGTTTGGTAAGTTATTCTCTTTTCAACAACTTCTATTCTTTTTCTTGCCTCCCACATTTGGCAATCACCCAGTTAAAGTATTTTATCGTTTACTTCCACACTCATCAAGATAAAAAGACGAGTCATTCTCTCTATAAGACTTGAAAAGATGATTTATTCTATATCCCAGATTATGAACCTTCTGAAACGCTGATTTTTTTCGATTTCAGCGGTTCGCAATCGATTTTTATGGTTTAGTTTTATAGGTTATTATGTTTAATTGGACATGACACTGTTCCGTTTTCTCTTCAACTAGTCATAGGGCCTGTCTGGTACGGTTTTGATCGCAATGTGTCTATAGTCTTCAAAGTGCTTAATCAACTTCGTTCTTCGTCCTCGTCATTTTTAAATAATATGCAATGTAGCTATATTCTCTCTTACGACATGTCTCTTTGGCTCATTGAAGAAAATAAATTTTATTTAGTTGATCCACAAAATTGTAAATTAACTTTTGAAATTAATGTTGATGCATTGTAAAATTTACAAAAATATAGTGGTAAGCATTAAAATTTAAATTAGAGTTAACACCATTTGGCTTCGCCCAGGCTCAAACTGGGGACCTTCAGTGTGTTAGACTGACGTGATAACCAACTACACCACGAAACCACCTTTGTTTCATTGAAACATTTTAAATGGTTTTAATAAAAGTATTTGTAATTGTATTTTATTGATTAGTTGTTATTCCATTTAATGTAGTTATAAATGTGTATGTTTTAATTGTTTGACTGATGAAAGTTTATTATTGTATCAATTTTAATGATAGTTCAAATGGTTTTAAGTAACACGACCTTTCGTGAATAAGAATTAATTAATCCATCAGACTCATAATATGTGTCAGTTTTGAAAAAACAAATATCTGTTTCAAATCATTTGTCCATTAAAAATACCAAAGAAAAATTTATTATTATTTCCCCCCCCCCCCCCAAGGTAACCATTATTTTTTAAACCTTAACCCACATATGCATTCCTCTGACTACTATTATTAAAAATATATTATTAAATAATATTGATTTTATATTGGAAATCAACAAAACTAACTATTAATATAAGAAATGTGTCTATATCATTAAAGACAATTTTAAATTAGAATGATGGAGTAGTATATTTATATAAAATAGATTTCAGAAAAGAAAGAAAATAAGAATTAGGGGTTATGTTCAGAAAATAAGTAATAGATAATGTTGAGAATTTAAATGAATTCTAGTTAAGTAAAGTAGTTAACAGTGAATTTAATCACATATTTAAATAGGAGTGTTGTGAGAGTCAATTATGGTATGAGACCTAATTATGGGTTGAACACTTTTGGATTTTGCTACCTAATTCATTGTATATATAACAATAGTTAAAACTGAACCAAACAATAAATTGGTGTAGATAAGAGTGTAAGGTTTTAAGTTTTGGCTAGAGTCCAGCCAATGTCGAATCGGAAACAATTCATTTGACAATTTTAATTTAATATAAGATATATTTATTTGTTTTATTACCAAAGAAATAAAATTTCCATATTTTATACAAATATGGGAGTACTACACGAGTGAGTATTGAATTTGTAAATAAACACAAGGAATAAATTTGGTATTTGATCTTAAATTGTTTTTAATAGAAAGATAGTTCATAGGACTTAGTCATAATCTCTTAATTCACAATACGATGTTTTAGTTTGGAAAAAGAATTTTATGACACTTTAAACTACTACATAATCATAACACAAATAAATAACGATTTTTTATAATGTGAAGATAAAAAAAAGGTAGTATGGAACTATCCATTAAATTCCACTTCAACTATAATAAATTGAAAACAATATTCTATACTCCATTTACTCGGCCTCCACCAAAGATAACATAGATTTGTATTGTTTGGTAACTTATTCTCTTTTCAACAACTTCTATTCTTTTTCTTGCCTCCCACATTTGGCAATCACCCAGTTAAAGTATTTTATCCTTTACTTCCACACTCATCAAGATAAAAAGACGAGTCAGTCTCTCTATAAGACTTGAAAAGATAATTTATTCTATATACCGACTATGAACCTTCTGAAATGCTGATTTTTTTTCGATTTCAGCGGTTCGCAATCGATTTTTATGGTTTTGTTTTATAGGTTATTATGTTTAATTGGACATGACACTGTTCCGTTTTCTCTTCAACTAGTCATAGCGGCCTGTCTGGTACGGTTTTGATCGCAATGTGTCTATAGTCTTCAAATAAATTTTATTTAGTTGATTCATAAAATTGTAAATTAACTTTTGAAATTAATGTTGATGCATTGTAAAATTTACAAAATTATAGTGGTAAGCATTAAAATTTAAATTAGAGTTAACACCATTTGGCTTCGCCCAGGCTCAAACTGGGGACCTTCTGTGTGTTAGACTGACGTGATAACCAACTACACCACGAAACCACCTATGTTTCATTGAAACATTTTAAATGGTTTTAATAAAAGTATTTGTAATTGTATTTTATTGATTAGTTGTTATTCCATTTACATGTAGTTATAAATGTGTATGTTTTAATTGTTTGACTGATGAAAGTTTATTATTATATCAATTTTAATGATAGTTCATATGGTTTTAAGTAACACGACCTTTCGTGAATAAGAATTAATTAATCCATCAGACTCATGATATGTGTCAGTTTTGAAAAAACAAATATCTGTTTCAAATCATTTGTCCATTAAAAATACCAAAGAAAAATTTATTATTATTCCCCCCCCCCCCCAAGGTAACCATTATTTTTTAAACCTTTACCCACATATGCATTCCTCTGACTACTATTATTAAAAATATATTATTAAATAATATTGATTTTATATTGGAAATCAACAAAACTAACTATTAATATAAGAAATGTGTCAATATCATTAAAGACAAGTTTAAATAAGAATGATGGAGTAGTATATTGATATAAAATAGATTTCAGAAAAGAAAGAAAAAAAGAATTAGGGGTTATGTTCAGAAAATAAGTAATAGATAATGTTGAGAATTTAAATGAATTCTAGTTAAGTAAAGTAGTTAACAGTGAATTTAATCACATATTTAAATAGGAGTGTTGTGAGAATCAATTATGGTATGAGACCTAATTATGGGTTGATCACTTTTCGGTTTTTCTACCTAATTCATTGTATATATAACAATAGTTAAAACTGAACCAAACAATAAATTGGTGTAGATAAGAGTGTAAGGTTTTAAGTTTTGGCTAGAGTCCAGCCAATGTCGAATCGGAAACAATTCATTTGACAATTTTAATTTAATATAAGATATATTTATTTGTTTTATTACCAAAGAAATAAAATTTCCATATTTTATACAAATATGGTAGTACTACACGAGTGAGTATTGAATTTGTAAATAAACACAAGGAATAAATTTGGTATTTGATCTTAAATTGTTTTTAATAGAAAGATTTTCATAGGACTTAGTCATAATCTCTTAATTCACAATACGAAGTTTTAGTTTGGAAAAAGAATTTTATGACACTTTAAACTACTACATAATCATAATACAAATAAATAACGATTTTTTTTAATGTGAACATAAAAAAAAGGTAGTATGGGACTATCCATTAAATTCCACTTCAACTATAATAAATTGAAAATAATATTCTATAGTCCATTTACTCGGCTTCCACCAAAGATAACATAGATTTGTATTGTTTGGTAACTTATTCTCTTTTCAAGAACTTCTATTCTTTTTCTTGCCTCCCACATTTGGCAATCATCCAGTTAAAGTATTTTATCCTTTACTTCCACACTCATCAAGATAAAAAGACCAGTCAGTCTCTCTATAAGACTTGAAAAGATAATTTATTCTATATACCAGACTATGAACCTTCTGAAACGCTGATTTTTTTCGATTTCAACGGTTCGCAATCGATTTTTATGGTTTTGTTTTATAGGTTATTATGTTTAATTGGACATGACACTGTTCCGTTTTCTCTTCAACTAGTCATAGCGGTCTGTCTGGTACGGTTTTGATCGCAATGTATCTATAGTCTTGAAATAAATTTTATTTAGTTGATTCACAAAATTGTAAATTAACTTTTGAAATTAATGTTGATGCATTGTAAAATTTAAAAAATTATAGTGGTAAGCATTAAAATTTAAATTAGAGTTAACACCATTTGGCTTCGCCCAGGCTCAAACTGGGGACCTTCAGTGTGTTAGACTGACGTGATAACCAACTACACCACGAAACCACCTATGTTTCATTGAAACATTTTAAATGGTTTTAATAAAAGTATTTGTAATTGTATTTTATTGATTAGTTGTTATTCCATTTACATGTAGTTATAAATGTGTATGTTTTAAATGTTTGACTGATTGTAACAACCCGTATAATATATATCTAGAATAATATCATACAAGTGTTAAATTTTGGTACTGTCACAACATAAGTGCCTAATGGCATCAATATGTATACATTTCCGAACTAAAACATCAATGGAACATGTTATACAAGAATGCCTAAACAATAAAAATATCTAAGAACTATGTACAATATCTTCATTGCACATAACTCCACAGCGGAAGATCATAATGAACAGCAACCCTTGAAACATCCATAACAGTTTCTCTTAGATTCAACCTGTAAAGAATACCTGAAAAATAACAACAATAATGGGATGAGATAATAATCTCAGTGAGTTCTCCTATCCTATGGGTCCACTCGGCTCTACAGGGTATTCTAATCGATATTCAACTCATATCCAACTCAAGTCAACAAGGGAACGAAGACTTGAGCGATGGGAAGACTATCTCGCAATTGTATGGCAACATGCATCTGAGTTCTCATAACTCAACCACGATCATTATTCAGATCACGAAACATCAATTCCCGATCGGACTTACGTCTAAGCCAGACTCGGTTCATGCATGCTCGTATGATTCGACTTTCGCGGTGGATATCAGGTTCCCCTATGGGACTTTAACCCACTTTTAAGAACCATCACTCGTATGGGACTCTAACCCACTTTGAGTATCTTTCACCGTATGGGACTCTAACCCACTTAGGTGTCCACCTTTCCCCCATGTCCGCCATGGTTGGGGCTCAAACCCAATTGAGGCTCGAATCATTGGTCCCACATCCCAATGCTTACACGTTTAAGCATACCAATAGAGATGTGTACCATCACAGAAAACACACATTCTGAATACATGATCGGTTCCACAAAACATTGGTTCCACGAACCATAACAAATTCATAAATCACAGGTGACTTCATTCACCATAATACACAAATAATAATATGGCATGTTCCATACAATGCGTCTCATTTTCAATCATGGCAATAATTCGTCCACGACCTCACATAAGCGTCGTACGAATGAATACCGTATTCTCATACATATATCACATATGTTCCATAACCTAGATCATATTTCTAAGTTATTAATCACGTCATTCTCCTAGGTTTCCTCACTCATCTTTGTAGAGTTTTAATCATGTTACTTCACCTTTCACATAACAACAATATTTAATTTTCATCATGATAAAATTCATGGCATTTATAAATCACATCCTCTTTTATAACATGGAACATTAATAATAATCCTTTACGTTATCTTTAGTTGTGTTATGTCACAATCAACCATGTTTAACACCCATCATAAATATAATTCATTTAATTTGTAAGACACATAATTTACTATAATATGATATTATAATAATAGCCTTTTTCATTATCTTACTAATGCATCCGTCCGCATCCAAAACGGAGCTATAATGCTCAATTAATTCATTAATCTATCTTAATCAAGATTGAGATTAATATTTATTCATTGCATAAGCATTCATCAACAACCTCTCTAGCCTAGTGGTAAGGCATGTAGTACAAACAGAAGATTTAATTCTGTTTCAGTGTTAACCGGTTAACCTAAAAAGTAAATTTTGCTACGCGTTAACCGGTTACCTCATACCGTTAACCGGTTAACACTTCAAAAAAAGGGAAAAATTCCAATTTCCATGAATTCTCTCCGTAACTCCTTTCCTTAAATAACTCCTCTTTTATTTTCCTTTCCATATACCATTTTTACCTACTATTTCAACATAACATGATTTTTCAACACATATCAACATGATATCAACACATAGCACGGATAGGGCACAATTCAGACAAACCCTAACCCCACAAATATAGATTATTTTCCCCCAATGCTAAAACTATCTAAGAACTCACCTAGTAGAAGAAGAAGATGAAGTTGAGATGATGGTGTTGATGAACATGCTCTTCATGAGCTTTCCATTTCTTTCTCTTTTCTTCTTCTTCTCTTCTTCCTCTTTCTCTTCCTTCTTCTATTCTTATCCTCTTCTTCTTTTCTTTTCCACCACACATACTACCTTACATATATAATATATAATATATATATCAAGTAATAATAAAATATCTCGCTTGATATTTTATCTTCCAGCACCCATTGACCAATTATTAATGTTACCAAAATGTCCTCTCTTGTACTTATTAATATTGGTCTGTCTCTCTTATTAATAATTAATATCTTCAGAGTTCACCGGTTACTCTATTGGTCCCAATTTACAACATTTAGAGCACATAGGAGCTTTAATCGTTACAAATGATAATAGATAATTTACATAGGAACTCAATTGATCTGAACTGACAACTAATTGAGCATTTAAGGGAATATGGGATATTACATTCTCCCCCCCTTAAATTGAAATTCGCCCCCGAATTTCCTTCACAAACAAACAAACCTTGAATCAACATCTTAGACCAACACTTGACCTCTCTTCAATTCCAAGTCTCTGACATGCTCATTCTTCTAACTTGTATTTGCTATCAAATTTCCTTTTTTCATGAACTCCCAAAATTTATTGATTTCCATCACAATCTCATTCTGATATTGGATTAACAATTAAACTTGCTCTCACTTAATTCCTCTTATATACCGCTCAACCTCAGTGGGTCACTTTCTTCCCGGAAACCACGACTTCCCTTCCTTGCACTAAGTTACACAAAACATAATTACAACATCTCATCTGGACTCGGTTAATCAATACTCATTAGTTCTTCATAAGAAAATTTATTGATTCCCTGACCACAAACAATATTGACTACTCTTTTCTTATTATTCCTTCAACAAATGCGACAACTTTGTAATCCATTTATTGGCAATCTCATAAACTTCACTTGATTTATTACTGTATGCTACAAGCCCTTACTCCTACTGCTTCACTTCTCTCGTACTACTCCAATGAGATAGAACCATTAGCACGAGATTGTCTTGCTCTTATCCTTACCTCCATTCTTACGAGTTACTATCTCCCTGATCCCCATAGACTTGATTGAGCTCTTTCATCCATCACCTTCCATTGTGATACTCTGATTCCAATAGTGGAACACTTAGGATTCCTAGGCGCTACTGTTTAGATAACAATCCACAAGGAAACACACTTACCTTTCAGGGTGTCTATTGTCCAAAATGGTACTAGAACCTTACCGACTTCCATTAGTAGAATAACTTCCTTGGTGACTCACAAAAGTGTAGAATAAAACCAACACTCTTCAAAAGATAGGTATCCAGGAGTTACATTGTTACAACCATAAAAACATAGAACATCCAAATTCATCATGTGTTTGGTGCAGCTAAACCAAATTAGTTTGACAACATCCGGTTCTGGTTACTATATTCCATATCAAATCCTCTCATAGGGTTTTGATTCATTCAAGATTTCTCCTGGCACATGGTCTCGACCAAAACAACATAACACCATTAAGGAACTTTAACTCATCAACGAGACACCACTTCAAAGGAACTTAAGCAATCTAGAACATAACTATGAGTGTCCATACACCTCATAGAGTCACACAAAAATATACTTCACACATATCTAGAGATGACATCACTTCGTATCCAAAATCATTCATCTCAATCGTCCTGTCCCATCTTCCATAATCTTAGCTCATGCCCTTACTAACACACAGTCCGAGTTACATGTTTAACGTTAAGAATCTAATTCTCGTTCCTCCAGGGAAGTATAACTCATGAATCCTTCCACTAGGGTAGAGTATCATCGTACACATCCATTACCACTCTCAGGGAGTCTACATCCAAGGCTATGAATCCGAATGAATTAATCAATTTCATACCATGACCAACCACTTCACACCTTATCAATATATGCCACATACCTAGCTAATCTCTTCCAGATCGTCACTTAGTAGGTCTCTTCCAAGTCTGTTCCGTATAGTTATTCATAATCATAATAGTGGTATTTCCCAAACTCGCTTAAACTGAGCATGGTCTACCAAGTTGGTTTTCCCACACGTCTGACTTCCACGGTATCTCCTCAGATGACACACTACGCACTACACCTTCAGAAATCCCAATCTCAAAACTACCAATCTGACTTATGGTGACTTGCAACTCCATCCTCAATTTGTACATCCACAACGGTACACTTATGACATTTAGGACGTCCTTAGCTCCAACACGGTGTGAACGTTTATACTCCGCGACTAACCAGCCAACCAAATACTTCTCAAGGAGATAAATAACAATCGGACTTCCAATAAGCCAATATTTCTCTTTCAATCCAAATAAAATGCACTTAAGATGAACCTTATCATTGCCACACAATTATGACTAGAATTTTCTTCTAAACCAATACCTACTACACACTGCATTATACCGGGGTTACTTGTCTCTATAACTCCCCACGAATAATCCACATTGCCTCCCAATAAACTCTTGCAACATAAAATATTCCATATTCTACACTTAGTCCACATGCTCCAGCTTAGCTTATCTTTTGTTGGCTATCATCAACTAAACTTCTTAGAATACAAGACTCACTGCTCAAAAATGTATGTTACTTTACATCCATCTCAAGACAAGGAATCCATTACACTTACTTGTGACCATAATACTGCTATCACATACTTCTCTTAACACTAAGGTTTAACCTACTCTATTCCACTATGTAACACCCCAGACTGCCTCCCACATTTGGCAATCATCCAGTTAAAGTATTTTATCCTTTACTTCCACACTCATCAAGATAAAAAGACCAGTCAGTCTCTCTATAAGACTTGAAAAGATAATTTATTCTATATACCAGACTATGAACCTTCTGAAACTCTGATTTTTTTCGATTTCAACGATTCGCAATCGATTTTTATGGTTTTGTTTTATAGGTTATTATGTTTAATTGGACATGACACTGTTCCGTTTTCTCTTCAACTAGTCATAGCGGCCTGTCTGGTACGGTTTTGATCGCAATGTATCTATAGTCTTGAAATAAATTTTATTTAGTTGATTCACAAAATTGTAAATTAACTTTTGAAATTAATGTTGATGCATTGTAAAATTTAAAAAATTATAGTGGTAAGCATTAAAATTTAAATTAGAGTTAACACCATTTGGCTTCGCCCAGGCTCAAACTGGGGACCTTCAGTGTGTTAGACTGACGTGATAACCAACTACACCACGAAACCACCTATGTTTCATTGAAACATTTTAAATGGTTTTAATAAAAGTATTTGTAATTGTATTTTATTGATTAGTTGTTATTCCATTTACATGTAGTTATAAATGTGTATGTTTTAAATGTTTGACTGATTGTAACAACCCGTATAATATATATCTAGAATAATATCATACAAGTGTTAAATTTTGGTACTGTCACAACATAAGTGCCTAATGGCATCAATATGTATACATTTCCGAACTAAAACATCAATGGAACATGTTATACAAGAATGCCTAAACAATAAAAATATCTAAGAACTATGTACAATATCTTCATTGCACATAACTCCACAGCGGAAGATCATAATGAACAGCAACCCTTGAAACATCCATAACAGTTTCTCTTAGATTCAACCTGTAAAGAATACCTGAAAAATAACAACAATAATGGGATGAGATAATAATCTCAGTGAGTTCTCCTATCCTATGGGTCCACTCGGCTCTACAGGGTATTCTAATCGATATTCAACTCATATCCAACTCAAGTCAACAAGGGAACGAAGACTTGAGCGATGGGAAGACTATCTCGCAATTGTATGGCAACATGCATCTGAGTTCTCATAACTCAACCACGATCATTATTCAGATCACGAAACATCAATTCCCGATCGGACTTACGTCTAAGCCAGACTCGGTTCATGCATGCTCGTATGATTCGACTTTCGCGGTGGATATCAGGTTCCCCTATGGGACTTTAACCCACTTTTAAGAACCATCACTCGTATGGGACTCTAACCCACTTTGAGTATCTTTCACCGTATGGGACTCTAACCCACTTAGGTGTCCACCTTTCCCCATGTCCGCCATGGTTGGGGCTCAAACCCAATTGAGGCTCGAATCATTGGTCCCACATCCCAATGCTTACACGTTTAAGCATACCAATAGAGATGTGTACCATCACAGAAAACACACATTCTGAATACATGATCGGTTCCACAAAACATTGGTTCCACGAACCATAACAAATTCATAAATCACAGGTGACTTCATTCACCATAATACACAAATAATAATATGGCATGTTCCATACAATGCGTCTCATTTTCAATCATGGCAATAATTCGTCCACGACCTCACATAAGCGTCGTACGAATGAATACCGTATTCTCATACATATATCACATATGTTCCATAACCTAGATCATATTTCTAAGTTATTAATCATGTCATTCTCCTAGGTTTCCTCACTCATCTTTGTAGAGTTTTAATCATGTTACTTCACCTTTCACATAACAACAATATTTAATTTTCATCATGATAAAATTCATGGCATTTATAAATCACATCCTCTTTTATAACATGGAACATTAATAATAATCCTTTACGTTATCTTTAGTTGTGTTATGTCACAATCAACCATGTTTAACACCCATCATAAATATAATTCATTTAATTTGTAAGACACATAATTTACTATAATATGATATTATAATAATAGCCTTTTTCATTATCTTACTAATGCATCCGTCCGCATCCAAAACGGAGCTATAATGCTCAATTAATTCATTAATCTATCTTAATCAAGATTTAGATTAATATTTATTCATTGCATAAGCATTCATCAACAACCTCTCTAGCCTAGTGGTAAGGCATGTACAGTTCAAAGGAGGTCTTGGGTTCGAACCCCACTGGTGACAATTTCTGTACAAACAGAAGATTTAATTCTGTTTCAGTGTTAACCGGTTAACCTAAAAAGTAAATTTTGCTACGCGTTAACCTGTTACCTCATACCGTTAACCGGTTAACACTTCAAAAAAAGGGAAAAATTCCAATTTCCATGAATTCTCTCCATGAATTTTTCAACACATATCAACATGATATCAACACATAGCACGGATAGGGCACAATTCAGACAAACCCTAACCCCACAAATATAGATTATTTTCCCCCAATGCTAAAACTATCTAAGAACTCACCTAGTAGAAGAAGAAGATGAAGTTGAGATGATGGTGTTGATGAACATGCTCTTCATGAGCTTTCCATTTCTTTCTCTTTTCTTCTTCTTCTCTTCTTCCTCTTTCTCTTCCTTCTTCTATTCTTATCCTCTTCTTCTTTTCTTTTCCACCACACATACTACCTTACATATATAATATATAATATATATATCAAGTAATAATAAAATATCTCGCTTGATATTTTATCTTCCAGCACCCATTGACCAATTATTAATGTTACCAAAATGTCCTCTCTTGTACTTATTAATATTGGCCTGTCTCTCTTATTAATAATTAATATCTTCAGAGTTCACCGGTTACTCTATTGGTCCCAATTGACAACATTTAGAGCACATAGGAGCTTTAATCGTTACAAATGATAATAGATAATTTACATAGGAACTCAATTGATCTGAACTGACAACTAATTGAGCATTTAAGGGAATATGGGATATTACACTGATGAAAGTTTATTATTATATCAATTTTAATGATAGTTCATATGGTTTTAAGTAACACGACCTTTCGTGAAAAAAAATTAATTAATCCATCAGACTCATAATATGTGTTAGTTTTGAAAAAACAAATATCTGTTTCAAATCATTTGTCCATTAAAAATACCAAAGAAAAATTTATTATTATTCCCCCCCCCCCCCCCCCCCCCCCCCCCCCCCCAGGTTACCATTATTTTTTAAACCTTTACCCACATATGCATTCCTCTGACTACTATTATTAAAAATATATTATTAAATAATATTGATTTTATATTGGAAATCAACAAAACTAACTATTAATATAAGAAATGTGTCAATATCATTAAAGACAATTTTAAATAAGAATGATGGAGTAGTATATTGATATAAAATAGATTTCAGAAAAGAAAGAAAATAAGAATTAGGGGTTATGTTCAGAAAATAAGTAATAGATAATGTTGAGAATTTAAATGAGTTCTAGTTAAGTAAAGTAGTTAACAGTGAATTTAATCACATATTTAAATAGGAGTGTTGTGAGAGTCAATTATGGTATTAGACCTAATTATGGGTTGAACACTTTTGGATTGTGCTACCTAATTCATTGTATATATAACAATAGTTAAAACTGAACCAAACAATAAATTGGTGTAGATAAGAGTGAAAGGTTTTATGTTTTGTCTAGAGTCGAGCCAATGTCGAATCGGAAACAATTCATTTGACAATTTTAATTTAAAATAAGATATATTTATTGGTTTTATTACCAAAGAAATAAAATTTCCATATTTTATACAAATATGGTAGTACTACACGAGTGAGTATTGAATTTGTAAATAAACACAAGGAACAAATTTGGTATTTGATCTTAAATTGTTTTTAATAGAAAGATTATTCATAGGACTTAGTCATAATCTCTTAATTCACAATACGAAGTTTTAGTTTGGAAAAAGAATTTTATGACACTTTAAACTACTACATAATCATAACACAAATAAATAACGATTTTGTTTAATGTGAACATAAAAAAAAGGTAGTATGGGACTATCCATTAAATTCCACTTCAACTATAATAAATTGAAAACAATATTCTATACTTCATTTACTCGGCCTCCACCAAAGATAACATAGATTTGTATTGTTTGGTAACTTATTCTCTTTTCAACAACTTCTATTCTTTTTCTTGCCTCCCACATTTGGCAATCACCCAGTTAAAGTATTTTATCCTTTACTTCCACACTCATCAAGATAAAAAGACGAGTCTGTAACAACCCGTATAATATATATCTAGAATAATATCATACAAGTGTTAAATTTTGGTACTGTCACAACATAAGTGCCTAATGGCATCAATATATATACATGTGCAAACTAAAACATCAATGGAACATGTCATACAATAATGCCTAAACAATAAAAATCTAAGAACTATGTACAATATCTTCATTGCACACCACTCCACAGCGGAAGATTATAATAAACAGCAACCCTTGAAACATCCATAACAGTTTCTCTTAGATCCAACCTTTAAGGAATACCTGAAAAATAACAACAATGATGGGATGAGATAATAATCTAAGTGAGTTCTCCTATCCTATGGGTCCACTCGGCTCTACAGGGTTCTAATCAATGTTCAACTCATATCCAACTCAAGTCAACAAGGGAACAAAGACTTGAGCGATGGGGAACTAACTTGCAATTGTATGGCAACATGCATCTGAGTTCTCATAACTCAACCACGATCATTATTCAGATTCACGCAACATCGATCCCCAACCGGACCTACGTCTAGGCCAAGGCTTGGTTCACGCATGTCCGTATGATTCGACTTTCGCGGTGGATATCAGGTTCCCCTATGGGAATCTAACCCACTTTTAAGAACCATCACCCATATGGGACTCTAACCCACCTAGGGTATCTTTCACCGTATGGGACTCTAACCCACATAGGTGTCCACCTTTCCCCCATGTCCGCCATGGTTGGGGCTCAAACCCATTTGAGGCTCGAATCATTGGTCCCACATCCCAATGCTTACTCATCTAAGCATACCACAAGAGATGTGTACCACCACAGAAAAACACACATTCTGAATACATGATCGGTTCCATAAAACATTGGTTCCACGAACCATAACAAATTCATCAATCATAGGTGACTTCATTCACCATAATACACAAATAATAATATGGCATGTTCCATACAATGCGTCTCATTCTTAATCATGGCAACAATTCGTTCACGACCTCACATAAGCGTCGTACGAATGAATACCGTATTCTCATACATATATCACATATGTTCCATAACCTAGATCATATTTCTAAGTTATTAATCACATTATTCTCCGAGGTTTCCTCACTCATCTTTGTAAAGTTTTTAATCATATTACTTCACTTTCCACATAACAACAATATTTAATTTTCATCATGATAAAATTCATGGCATTTATAAATCACATAATATTTTATAACATGGAACAATAATAATAGCCCTTTACGTTATCTTTCTAACGCATCCGGCCGTGTCCAAAACGGAGGTATAATACTCAATTAATTCATCAATCTATCTTAATCAAGATTTAGGTTAATATTTATTCATTGCATAAGCATTCAACAACAACCACTCTAGCCTAGTGGTAAGGCATGTACAGTTTCAAGGAGGTCCTAGGTTCAAATCCCCTTGGTGAAATATTATGTACAAACAGGAAATAAATTCTGTTTCCGTTAACCGGTTAACACTCTAAAAAGAGGAAAAAATTCCAATTCTCAGTAACTTCTTTCCTTAAATAACTCCTCTTTTATTTTCCCTACTATTTTCACATAACATGAATTTTCAACACATATCAAGTTTATCACATATTCACACAAATCCTAACCCCACAAATATAGGATATTTTCCCCCAATGCTAAAACTATCTAAGAACTCACCTAGTAGAAGAACAAGATGAAGTTGGTGATGATGAAGATGAGTTGATGGTGGTTCCATGGCTTCATCTTCTTCTTCTCCCACGAGTCTTCTTCCTCTTCCTCTTTTCCTCTTTTTCTCCTCTTCCCTTTCTTTCTTTTCTTTCCTTTCTTTTCTTCTTTCTGATATATCTTCTTTCCTCTTACCTACCACCTCTCTTCTTATCCACTTCTTCTTTTTCCTTTTCCACCACACGTACCATATAATATATATAATGTATAATATTAAGTAGTAACCAAAATATCCCAATTGATATTTTATCTTCCAGCACCAATTGACCAATTATTAATGTTACCAAAAATGTCCTTTCTTGTAATTATTAATATTGGTCTGTCTCTTTATTCATAATTAATCCCTTCAGAGTTCACTGGTTACTCTATTGGTCCCAATTGACAACATTTAGAGCACAAAGGAGCTCTAATCGTTACAAATGATAATAGATAATTTACATAGGAATTCAATTGATCTCAACTGACAACTAATTGAGCATTTAAGGGAATATGGGATATTACAGAGTCAGTCTCTCTATAAGACTTGAAAAGATGATTTATTCTATATCCCAGACTATGAACCTTCTGAAACGCTGATTTTTTAGCGGTTCGCAATCGATTTTTATGGTTTTGTTTTATAGGTTATTATGTTTAATTGGACATGACACTGTTCCGTTTTCTCTTCAACTAGTCATAGCGGCCTGTCTGGTACGGTTTTGATCGCAATGTGTCTATAGTCTTCAAAGTGCTTAATCAACTTCGTTCTTCATACTAGTCATTTTTAAATAATATGTAATGTAGCTATATTCTCTCTTACGACATGTCTCTTTGGCTCATTGGAGAAAATAAATTTTATTTAGTTGATTCACAAAATTGTAAATTAACTTTTGAAATTAATGTTGATGCATTGTAAAATTTACAAAATTATAGTGGTAAGCATTAAAATTTAAATTAGAGTTAACACCATTTGGCTTCGCCCAGGCTCAAACTAGGGACCTTCAGTGTGTTAGACTGACGTGATAACCAACTACACCACGAAACCACCTATGTTTCATTGAAACATTTTAAATGGTTTTAATAAAAGTATTTGTAATTGTATTTTATTGATTAGTTGTTATTCCATTTACATGTAGTTATAAATGTGTCTGTTTCAATTGTTTGACTGATGAAAGTTTATTATTATATCAATTTTAATGATAGTTCATATGGTTTTAAGTAACACGACCTTTCGTGAAAAAGAATTAATTAATCCATCAGACTCATAATATGTGTCAGTTTTGAAAAAACAAAAATTTGTTTCAAATCATTTTGTCCATTAAAAATACCAAAGAAAAATTTATTATTATTTCCCCCCCCCCCCCCCCCCCCCCCCAAGGTTACCATTATTTTTTAAACCTTTACCCACATATGCATTCCTCTGACTACTATTATTAAAAATATATTATTAAATAATATTGATTTTATATTGGAAATCAACAAAACTAACTATTAATATAAGAAATGTGTCAATATCATTAAAGACAAATTTAAATAAGAATGATGGAGTAGTATATTGATATAAAATAGATTTCAGAAAAGAAAGAAAATAAGAATTAGGGGTTATGTTCAGAAAATATGTAATAGATGATGTTGAGAATTTAAATGAATTCTAGTTAAGTAAAGTAGTTAACAATGAATTTAATCACATATTTAAATAGGAGTGTTGTGAGAGTCAATTATGGTATGAGACCTAATTATGGGTTGAACACTTTTGGATTTTGCTACCTAATTCATTGTATATATAACAATAGTTAAAACTGAACCAAACAATAAATTGGTGTAGATAAGAGTGTAAGGTTTTAAGTTATGGCTAGAGTCGAGCCAATGTCGAATCGGAAACAATTCATTTGACAATTTTAATTTAATATAAGATATATTTATTTGTTTTATTACCAAAGAAATAAAATTTCCATATTTTATACAAATATGGTAGTACTACACGAGTGAGTATTGAATTTGTAAATAAACACAAGGAATAAATTTGGTATTTGATCTTAAATTGTTTTTAATAGAAAGACTATTCATAGGACTTAGTCATAATCTCTTAATTCACAATACGAAGTTTTAGTTTGGAAAAAGAATTTTATGACACTTTAAACTACTACATAATCATAACACAAATAAATAACGATTTTTTTTAATGTGAACATAAAAAAAAGGTAGTATGGGACTATCCATTAAATTCCACTTCAACTATAATAAATTGAAAACATTATTCTATACTCCATTTACTCGGCCTCCACCAAAGATAACACAGATTTGTATTGTTTCGTAACTTATTCTCTTTTCAACAACTTCTATTCTTTTTCTTGCCTCCCACATTTGGCAATCACTCAGTTAAAGTATTTTATCCTTTACTTCCACACTCATCAGGATAAAAAGACGAGTCAGTCTCTCTATAAGACTTGAAAAGATGAATTATTCTATATCCCAGACTATGAACCTTCTGAAACGCTGATTTTTTTCGATTTCAGCGGTTCGCAATCGATTTTTATGGTTTTGTTTTATAGGTTATTATGTTTAATTGGACATGACACTGTTCCGTTTTCTCTTCAACTAGTCATAGCGGCCTGTCTGGTACGGTTTTGATCGCAATGTGTCTATAGTCTTCAAAGTGCTTAATCAACTTCGTTCTTCGTCCTAGTCATTTTTAAATAATATGTAATGTAGCTATATTCTCTCTTACGACATGTCTCTTTGGCTCATTCAAGAAAATAAATTTTATTTAGTTGATTCACAAAATTGTAAATTAACTTTTGAAATTAATGTTGATGCATTGTAAAATTTACAAAAATATAGTGGTAAGCATTAAAATTTAAACTAAAGTTAACACCATTTGGCTTCGCCCAGGCTCAAACAGGAAACCTTCAGTGTGTTAGACTGACGTGATAACCAACTACACCACGAAACCACCTATGTTTCATTGAAACATTTTAAATGGTTTTAATAAAAGTATTTGTAATTGTATTTTATTGATTAGTTGTTATTCCATTTACATGTAGTTATAAATGTGTCTGTTTCAATTGTTTGACTGATGAAAGTTTACTATTATATTAATTTTAATGATAGTTCATATGGTTTTAAGTAACACGACCTTTCGTGAAAAAGATGTAATTAATCCATCAGACTCATAATATGTGTCAGTTTTGAAAAAACAAAAATCTGTTTCAAATCATTTGTCCATTAAAAATACCAAAGAAAAATTTATTATTATTTCCCCCCCCCCCCCCCCCCAAGGTTACCATTATTTTTTAAACCTTTACCCACATATGCATTCCTCTGACTACTATTATTAAAAATATATTGTTAAATAATATTGATTTTATATTGGAAATCAACAAAACTAACTATTAATACAAGAAATGTGTCAATATCATTAAAGACAAATTTAAATAAGAATGATGGAGTAGTATATTGATATAAAATAGATTTCAGAAAAGAAAGAAAATAAGAATTAGGGGTTATGTTCAGAAAATATGTAATAGATAATGTTGAGAATTTAAATGAATTCTAGTTAAGTAAAGTAGTTAACAGTGAATTTAATCACATATTTAAATAGGAGTGTTGTGAGAGTCAATTATGGTATGAGACCTAATTATGGGTTGATCACTTTTGGATTTTGCTACCTAATTCATTGTATATATAACAATAGTTAAAACTGAACCAAACAATAAATTGGTGTAGATAAGAGTGTAAGGTTTTAAGTTTTGGCTAGAGTCCAGCCAATGTCGAATCAGAAACAATTCATTTGACAATTTTAATTTAATATAAGATATATTTATTTGTTTTATTACCAAAGAAATTAAATTTCCATATTTTATACAAATATGGTAGTACTACACGAGTGAGTATTGAATTTGTAAATAAACACAAGGAATAAATTTGGTATTTGTTCTTAAATTGTTTTTAATAGAAAGATTATTCATAGGACTTAGTCATAATCTCTTAATTCACAATACGAAGTTTTAGTTTGGAAAAAGAATTTTATGACACTTTACACTACTACATAATCATAACAAAAATAAATAACGATTTTTTTTAATGTGAACATAAAAAAAAGGTAGTATGGGACTATGCATTAAATTCCACTTCAACTATAATAAATTGAAAATAATATTCTATAGTCCATTTACTGGGCCTCCACCAAAGATAACATAGATTTGTATTGTTTGGTAACTTATTCTCTTTTCAACAACTTCTATTCTTTTTCTTGCCTCCCACATTTGGCAATCACCCAGTTAAAGTATTTTATCCTTTACTTCCACACTCATCAAGATAAAAAGACGAGTCAGTCTCTCTATAAGACTTGAAAAGATAATTTATTCTATATACCAGACTATGAACCTTCTGAAACGCTGATTTTTTCGTTTTCAGCGGTTCGCAATCGATTTTTATGGTTTTGTTTTATAGGTTATTATGTTAATTGGACATGACACTGTTCCGTTTTCTCTTCAACTAGTCATAGCGGCCTGTCTGGTACGGTTTTGATCACAATGTGTCTATAGTCTTCAAAGTGCTTAATCAACTTCGTTCTTCATCCTAGTCATTTTTAAATAATATGTAATGTAGCTATATTCTCTCTTACGACATGTCTCTTTGGCTCATTGGAGAAAATAAATTTTATTTTAGTTGATTCACAAAATTGTAAATTAACTTTTGAAATTAATGTTGATGCATTGTAAAATTTACAAAAATTATAGTGGTAAGCATTAAAATTTAAATTAGAGTTAACACCATTTGGCTTCGCCCAGGCTCAAACTAGGGACCTTCAGTGTGTTAGACTGACGTGATAACCAACTACACCACGAAACCACCTATGTTTCATTGAAACATTTTAAATGGTTTTAATAAAAGTATTTGTAATTGTATTTTATTGATTAGTTGTTATTCCATTTACTTGTAGTTATAAATGTGTCTGTTTCAATTGTTTGACTGATGAAAGTTTATTATTATATCAATTTTAATGATAGTTCATATGGTTTTAAGTAACACGACCTTTCGTGAAAAAGATGTAATTAATCCATCAGAGTCATAATATGTGTCAGTTTTGAAAAAACAAAAATCTGTTTCAAATCATTTTGTCCATTAAAAATACCAAAGAAAAATTTATTATTATTTCCCCCCCCCCCCCCCCCCCAAGGTTACCATTATTTTTTAAACCTTTACCCACATATGCATTCCTCTGACTACTATTATTAAAAATATATTATTAAATAATATTGATTTTATATTGGAAATCAACAAAACTAACTATTAATATAAGAAATGTGTCAATATCATTAAAGACAAATTTAAATAAGAATGATGGAGTAGTATATTGATATAAAATAGATTTCAGAAAAGAAAGAAAATAAGAATTAGGGGTTATGTTCAGAAAATATGTAATAGATGATGTTGAGAATTTAAATGAATTCTAGTTAAGTAAAGTAGTTAACAGTGAATTTAATCACATATTTAAATAGGAGTGTTGTGAGAGTCAATTATGGTATGAGACCTAATTATGGGTTGAACACTTTTGGATTTTGCTACCAAATTCATTGTATATATAACAATAGTTAAAACTGAACCAAACAATAAATTGGTGTAGATAAGAGTGTAAGGTTTTAAGTTTTGGCTAGAGTCGAGCCAATGTCGAATCGGAAACAATTCATTTGACAATTTTAATTTAATATAAGATATATTTATTTGTTTTATTACCAAAGAAAAAATTTCCATATTTTATACAAATATGGTAGTACTACACGAGTGAGTATTGAATTTGTAAATAAACACAAGGAATAAATTTGGTATTTGATCTTAAATTGTTTTTAATAGAAAGACTATTCATAGGACTTAGTCATAATCTCTTAATTCACAATACGAAGTTTTAGTTTGGAAAAAGAATTTTATGACACTTTAAACTACTACATAATCATAACACAAATAAATAACAATTTTTTTTTAATGTGAACATAAAAAAAAGGTAGTATGGAACTATCCATTAAATTCCACTTCAACTATAATAAATTGAAAACAATATTCTATACTCCATTTACTCGGCCTCCACCAAAGATAACATAGATTTGTATTGTTTGGTAACTTATTCTCTTTTCAACAACTTCTATTCTTTTTCTTGCCTCCCACATTTGGCAATCACTCAGTTAAAGTATTTTATCCTTTACTTCCACACTCATCAGGATAAAAAGACGAGTCAGTCTCTCTATAAGACTTGAAAAGATGAATTATTCTATATCCCAGACTATGAACCTTCTGAAACGCTGATTTTGTTCGATTTCAGCGGTTCGCAATCGATTTTTATGGTTTTGTGTTTATAGGTTATTATGTTTAATTGACATGACACTGTTCCGTTTTCTCTTCAACTAGTCATAGCGGCCTGTCTGGTACGGTTTTGATCGCAATGTGTCTATAGTCTTCAAAGTGCTTAATCAACTTCGTTCTTCGTCCTAGTCATTTTTAAATAATATGTAATGTAGCTATATTCTCTCTTATGACATGTCTCTTGGCTTATTCAAGAAAATAAATTTTATTTAGTTGATTCACAAAATTGTAAATTAACTTTTGAAATTAATGTTGATGCATTGTAAAATTTACAAAAATATAGTGGTAAGCATTAAAATTTAAACTAAAGTTAACACCATTTGGCTTCGCCCAGGCTCAAACAGGAAACCTTCAGTGTGTTAGACTGACGTGATAACCAACTACACCACGAAACCACCTATGTTTCATTGAAACCATTTTAATGGTTTTAATAAAAGTATTTGTAATTGTATTTTATTGATTAGTTGTTATTCCATTTACATGTAGTTATAAATGTGTCTGTTTCAATTGTTTGACTGATGAAAGTTTATTATTATATCAATTTTAATGATAGTTCATATGGTTTTAAGTAACACGACCTTTCGTGAAAAAGATGTAATTAATCCATCAGACTCATAATGGTGTCAGTTTTTGAAAAAACAAAAATCTTTTCAAATCATTTGTCCATTAAAAATACCAAAGAAATTTATTATTATTTCCCCCCCCCCCCCCCCCCCCAAGGTTACCATTATTTTTAAACCTTTACCCACATATGCATTCCTCTGACTACTATTATTAAAAATTATTGTTAAATAATATTGATTTATATTGGAAATCAACAAACTAACTATTAATACAAGAAATGTGTCAATATCATTAAAGACAAATTTAAATAAGAATGATGGAGTAGTATATTGATATAAAATTAGATTTCAGAAAAGAAAGAAAATAAGAATTAGGGGTTATGTTCAGAAAATATGTAATAGATAATGTTGAGAATTTAAATGAATTCTAGTTAAGTAAAGTAGTTAACAGTGAATTTAATCACATATTTAAATAGGAGTGTTGTGAGAGTCAATTATGGTATGAGACCTAATTATGGGTTGATCACTTTTGGATTTTGCTACCTAATTCATTGTATATATAACAATAGTTAAAACTGAACCAAACAATAAATTGGTGTAGATAAGAGTGTAAGTTTTAAGTTTTGGCTAGAGTCCAGCCAATGTCGAATCAGAAACAATTCATTTGACAATTTTAATTTAATATAAGATATATTTATTTGTTTTATTACCAAGAAATTAAATTTCCATATTTATACAAATATGGTAGTACTACACGAGTGAGTATTGAATTTGTAAATAACACAAGGAATAATTTGGTATTTGTTCTTAAATTGTTTTAATAGAAAGATTATTCATAGGACTTAGTCATAATCTCTTAATTCACAATACGAAGTTTTAGTTTGGAAAAAGAATTTTATGACACTTTACACTACTACATAATCATAACAAAAATAAATAACGATTTTTTTTAATGTGAACATAAAAAAAAGGTAGTATGGGACTATGCATTAAATTCCACTTCAACTATAATAAATTGAAAATAATATTCTATAGTCCATTTACTGGGCCTCCACCAAAGATAACACAGATTTGTATTGTTTGGTAACTTATTCTCTTTTCAACACTTCTATTCTTTTTCTTGCCTCCCACATTTGGCAATCACCCAGTTAAAGTATTTTATCCTTTACTTCCACACTCATCAAGATAAAAAGACGAGTCAGTCTCTCTATAAGACTTGAAAAGATAATTTATTCTATATACCAGACTATGAACCTTCTGAAACGCTGATTTTTTCGTTTTCAGCGGTTCGCAATCGATTTTTATGGTTTTGTTTATAGGTTATTATGTTTAATTGGACATGACACTGTTCCGTTTTTCTCTTCAACTAGTCATAGCGGCCTGTCTGGTACGGTTTTTGATCGCAATGTGTCTATAGTCTTCAAAGTGCTTAATCAACTTCGTTCTTCGTCCTAGTCATTTTTAAATAATATGTAATGTAGCTATATTCTCTCTTACGACATGTCTCTTTGGCTCATTCAAGAAAATAAATTTAATTTAGTTGATTCACAAAATTGTAAATTAACTTTTGAAATTAATGTTGATGCATTGTAAAATTTACAAAAATATAGTGGTAAGCATTAAAATTTAAACTAAAGTTAACACCATTTGGCTTCGCCCAGGCTCAAACTGGAAACCTTCAGTGTGTTAGACTGACGTGATAACCAAATACACCACGAAACCACCTATGTTTCATTGAAACATTTTAAATGGTTTTTAATAAAAGTATTTGTAATGTATTTTATTGATTAGTTGTTATTCCATTTACATGTAGTTATAAATGTGTCTGTTTCAATTGTTTGACTGATGAAATTTTACTATTATATTAATTTTAATGATGTTCATATTTTTTAAGTAACACGACCTTTCGTGAAAAAGATGTAATTAATCCATCAGACTCATAATATGTGTCAGTTTTGAAAAACAAAAATCTGTTTCAAATCATTTGTCCATTAAAATACCCAAGAAAAATTTATTATTATTTCCCCCCCCCCCCCCCAAGTTTACCATTATTTTTTAAACTTTACCCACATATGCATTCCTCTCCTACTATTATTAAAATATATTGTTAATAATATTGATTTTATATTGGAAATCAACAAACTAACTATTATACAAGAAATGTGTCAATATCATTAAAGACAAATTAAATAAGAATGATGGAGTAGTATATTGATATAAAATAGATTTCAGAAAAAAGAAAATAAGAATGGGGGTTATGTTCAGAAATATGTAATAGATAATGTTGAGAATTTAAATGAATTCTAGTTAGTAAAGTAGTTAACAGTGAATTTAATCACATATTTAAATAGGAGTGTTGTGAGAGTCAATTATGGTATGAGACCTAATTATGGGTTGATCACTTTTTGATTTTGCTACCTAATTCATTGTATATATAACAATAGTTAAAACTGAACCAAACATAAATTGGTGTAGATAAG